>NC_057798.1:483381979-483681979 GCF_018294505.1 Triticum aestivum | reverse complement strand
AATTTTGACCCCGTTGCAGTCTTGCATGCCAAATTTCCTCAATACGTCCTTGAGGTATTTCTCCTGAGATATGAATATGCCATTGCACTGTTGACGAATTTGAAGACCTAAAAAGAATTTCAATTCTCCCATCATAGAAATTTGATATTCTTCACTCATCATATAGGCAAATTCATCACTGTATCGTTGGTCAGTACAGCCAAAAATGACATCATCAACAAAAATTTGGCACACAAACAATTCACCATCATCAGATTTAGTGAAAAGAGTTGGTTTGAGTGAACCAGGTTTGAAGCCTCTCTTCATGAGGAATTCCTTCAAAGTATCATACCACGCCCGAGGGGCTTGCTTGAGGCCATATAGGGCCTTGTTGATTCTGAAGACTTTGTCAGGATTCTTTGGATCTTCAAAACCTGGGGGTTGAGCAACATATACTTCTTCCTCGAGCTTACCATTGAGGAATGCACTTTTCACATCCATTTGTTGTAAGATAATATCATGATGGTTAGCATAAGCAAGTAATATGCGAATAGCCTCAAGTGTAGCAACAGGTGCAAAAGTTTCATCGAAATCAATTCCCTCAACCTGTGCGTAGCCTTGAGCTACAAGCCGTGCCTTATTCCTCACCACAAGGCCATTTTCATCTTGCTTGTTATGGTAGATCCACTTTGTGCCAATAATGTTGTGCTTGCGAGGATCTGGACGTTTGACCAGTTCCCAGACGTTGTTGAGCTCGAACTGATGTAATTCTTCTTGCATAGCTTGAATCCACTCAAGCTCCAGAAATGCTTCATCTACCTTAGTGGGCTCTGTGATAGAGACAAAAGCAAAGTGCCCACAAAAGTTAAACAAATGTGAAGCTTTTGAGCGTGTGAGAGGACCTGGTGCTTCAATGTCATCGATGATCTTCTCAATTTGCACTTCGCTTGCAATACGAGGATGAGCGGGTTGTCTTCGAGGAATTTGATCCCCATTTTATTCAGGAGCATTTTCCCCAGCACCATTTTCTTTAGGTGCGCCAGCTCGACGTTCTTCTCATTCTGGAATGAATTCTTCAGCAGATTCTTCGGCGGGAATGAAATCCTCAGTAGCTTTGAACTTGATAGAATGCTCAGGTGCTGGTTCATCTATCACAGAAGGTAGGTGCTCTCTTTGCGAGCCATTAGTTTCATCAAACCGCACATCTACAGTTCAACAACCTTGTGAAGAACGTTGTTGAAGACTTTGTAGGTGTGCGAGTCCTTTCTGTAACCAAGCATAAATCCCTCATGTGCTTTCGGTGCAAATTTAGAATTGTGATGAGTATCTCTAATCCAACATTTAGCACCGAAGACTTTGAAGTAACTCACATTAGGTTTCTTGTCAGTGAGGAGTTCATAGGCGGTTTTCTTGAAGAATTTGTGAAGATATACTCTGTTGATGATGTGGCATGCAGTATCAATAGCCTCAATCCAGAACCGATGAGGTGTCTTGTATTCATCAAGCATAGTGCGAGCCATCTCAACAAGAGTTCTGTTCTTGCGCTCCACGACGCCATTCTGCCGAGGTGTATAAGGAGCAGATAACTCATGAGTAATACCAAGTTCATCAAGATAGTCATCAAGACCGGAATTCTTGAAATCAGTCCCATTGTCACTTCTGATGTGCTTGATCTTCACACCAAAGTTCGTTGAAGCCCTCGAGGAAAATCATTTGAAGACTTCCTGCACCTCATGTTTGTAAGTGACAATGTGCACCCATGTGTAATGAGAATAATCATCAACAATAACAAAGCCATATAGAGATGCATCATTTGTAATAGCAGAATAATGATTAGGACCGAAGAGATCCATGTGAAGCAATTCAAATGGTCGAGTGGTAGTCATGATAGTCTTCGCTGGATGCTTGGCCTTAGTCATCTTTCCAGCTTCACAGGCTCGCATAAGTGATCCTTGAGGAATTTGACATTTTCAATGCCAATGACATGCTTCTTCTTTGCAAGCGTGTGCAAATTCCTCATGCCAGCATGACCAAGTCGTCGATGCCATAGCCAACCTTCTAAAGCTTTTGCAAGTAGACATACGGCCAATTGTGGTCCTGTAGAGAAATCAAATATGTACAAGTCTCCTCTCCTAAAGCCTTCGAAGACTTTGGAATTGTCAGCTTCCATGATCACAACACAACGATATTTGCCAAATACAACAACCATATCAAGATCACAAAGCATTGAGACAGACATGAGGTTGTATCCTAAGGACTCGACAAGCATGACTTTGTCCATGTGTCGATCCTTTGAGATCGCAACCTTACCTAGACCCAATACCTGACTTTTGCCTTTGTCAGCGAAGATGATATGCTTCAGATGCGACGGTTATAAAGGAGCATCCATCAATAGATTCTTGTCACCAGTCATGTGATTTGTACATCCACTATCGAGGACCCACTCATTGGCTTTGGGTCGATCATCCTGGAGATGAATTAGTGCAACTTACGAACTCATATACTTCATCAGTGAAGAATATGACATCAATATCATTAGATCAATTTCTTCGAGCAATAGAATAGATAAACAGTGTTGAGGACGTGTGAAATGAAAGTTCATTTCATCATGATTAGCCTGCGTCCTTTCAGGCACTGTTTAGGTCTCCAGCAAATTCTTCAGACGTTTTGAGCATGTTTGGAGACCTGACCCTGCATAAGAGATTAGTTCTTTTTCTTCACCACCCACATCTGATGGGGTGGCAAAGAATTCATCACTCTGCGAGCACCATATGAGAAAGGTGGCATAGACGCCAGTCCGCTTCGTTTCACATAAGAGGGGTTAGGGTAAGCATATGAATAAGCAGAGAAATTCTTCAAGGACTTATGAACATAATGATTTGAAGAATAATGCTCATATTCATAGCCCTTAGCTCTACCCTGTGAAACAGAAGGGTTAGCACGATGATGATCATAAGAGGACTTTGATCTTTTTGAGGAATTTGATCCACGTGAGGAATTTGGTCCGTATGAGGACTTGGATCCATATGAAGAATTTGGTTCATATGAAGAATTTGATCTGGAGTTCCTATTCTTCACACGTGGTGTCATGAGGACATTCACCTGAAGACTTTCAAGGCAACTGTTGGGAACCCCGATTTTCTTCATAGGTGAACCGTTCCTGCAGTTAGTGCCAACATATCTAGCAAATACTTCACCTTTTTGATTTTTGAACAGTTTATAGTTGGAGTCAAATGACTCATCAGAAGAATGAGGAGATTCACATGTAAAGCCAGATAAGTTGGATGGATCAACTGGAGGTCTCTTTATAGCAACCCATGAGGTTTTGGGGTACTTCTCAGGCTTCCAATATGTTCCATCAGCATTGAGTTTCCTCTCAAAGGAAATACCCTCTTTTCTAGGGTTTCTGTTGAAGATCTGCTTTTTGAGCACATCGCAAAGAGTCTGATGCCCTTTGAGGCTTTTGTACATGCCTGTCATGTACAATTCCTTCAGCGCTGCATCATCAGTGATACTTGCATTGTCCTCAGATGAGGAATTAGTGATAGCAGAGATATATGAAGAATTTGTAGCATCAGAAGCATTTGAACATTCAGGTGAAGAATTAGTAGTTTCACGTTCAATGTACTTCAGACATGGAGGAACAAATTCTTCCTGAGTAGCGCTGATTTGTTGAGCAAGTAATGAATCGCGCTCCTTCTAAAGATCTTCATAATCCACTCTTAGCTTTTCAAGATCTTGCTTTCTTTGAAGATATTCAGAAGAAAGCTTCTCGTGATCAGATAAGAGAGTGTTATGATGACCTTGAAGGGCGTCAAACTTGGACTGAAGTCTCTGAAGACCCTCAGCCAAAGCTTTTGACTGATCCATTTCTTCACCCAACATATCATCGCTCTTATTTAGCATGTATTGAACTTTTTCCAAAGCTCTTTGTTGTTTAGTGGCAAGGGAAGCAAGTTTGACATAGCTGGGGCCAAATTCATCACCTGATTCGTCATCACTAGATTCGGAAAGGTAGCATTCAGTTACCTTGGCACCCTCTGCCATGAGGCACGGTGAAGAGGATGACGATTCAGGTGCGAAAGTCATCTCCTTGAGAGAATCCTTGTAATCCTCAAACCAAGGATCATGACGAGTACGATGACCTTCGTAGAACTCAGAGAGCCGGTTCCAGATTAGCTTCGCGTGATTGAGATGCATGACGTTCCTGAACTGATTTCGGGACAAACAGGAGCAAATGACATCCTTCGGTGTGAGGTTGAGTAGAGTGTACTTGCGAATGTCATCAGCCTCCGCCATCTTGCATAGATCGGTAAGACCAATCTCAGTGACAATCCACAGTTCGCTGTCGATAGCCATGAGTCGCTTCTTCATCATGGCCTTCCATCGAGGATACTCATGATCGTCAAAGATGGGGCAGGATACGTTCCTCAATCCTGTAGTCGACATAACTAAAACTCCAGGTGGTTAAACCAAAATCACACAGAACAAGGGAGTACCTTGCTCTGATACCAATTGGAAGTGCGATATATCGGCTAGAGGGGGGGGTGAATAGGCAATTTTTATGAATTCTTCACTGAGGAATTTGCTGGTGAGGAAATTCCTAAATGAAGAACTACTTGCAGCGGAATAAGTACTCAAATGTAAACATAACAGAACACAAGCATGGTCATCATAATGGAATGAAGACAAGCATAGAGTATAGAAAGCGTAAACACAGGATAACACAGAAAGAAGACGGATAGACTGAAGAAATTGAACTGAGGAAATTGAGAAAGTCTTCAGTCAAAGTCTTCAAACAGATATGAACAAGCACACAACAACAGAAATGAGGAAATGAAAGAGTTGAGGAAATAGAACCAGTAAGCTTGGTGAAGACAATGATTTGGTAGACCAGTTCCAACTGCTGTCTCAGTTGTACATCTGGTTGGAGCGGCTGAGTATTTAAACTTGAGGACACCCAGTCCCGGACACACAGTCCTCATCGTATTATCCTTGAGCTAAGGTCACACAGACCTCGCCCAATCACTCGTGGTAGGTCTTCAGGTGACTTCCGGACCTTCACAAACTTGGTCACTTGGCGATCCACAATTCCTCTTGGATGCTCTAAACCTTGATGCCTAACCGTCTGGAAGAAGCATAGTCTTCAAAGGTAACAAGCGTCGGATCCACGCAGGATCAATCTCTTCAGTGATGCTCAATCACTTTGGGTTTGTAGGTGTTGGGTTTGGGTTTTCCTCACTTGATGATTTTCACTCAAAGTCCTCGGAGGATGGGATGCTCTCAAATGACAAGTGTCAGTTTCTCTCAGAGCAGCCAACCAGCTAGTGGTTGTAGGGGGGCGGCTATTTATAGCCTAGGGAGCAGCAACATGATAAGACATTAATGCCCTTGAATGATATGACCGTTAGGTGGGTAGATATTTTGGGACAGCTGGCGCATAGCACAGCAATGGTCGGAAATTTGACTCTCAAATTTCTCATGGCTATCATGTTCCTCACTGTGTAGGCAATTCGCACCGGCGAATTCCTAACTCCTCAGTCAGAACAAATTCCTCAGAGACCAGAAGAACTTCGTCTCTGTCACTGAAGAATATGACTGAACTATATGAGATTTCCAATGGCTTCACTCGAAGGGATTGGTAGGTGTAGGATTTTGAGTTGAGCATCACATGGAAATTTTTCCTTAGTATTTCCTTGACCCCCTTTAACAGTATGGTGTTTCCTATGACTCAAGAAAGAGAAAATGAAACTATAAAAACAAAAGTCTTCACGCTTCATGTTCCTCGAATGATTGCCAAGTCTTCAAGGTTACACCAATTTCTTCACTTTCAAAGTCTTCAGAAAGTCTTCAGAAATCCAAAGTCTTCAGTTGAAGAACTTCATTTTTAGGGGTCGACTTTCTCCGTAATTATCAAACTCCTCATAGACTTATAGACCTGTGTACACTCACAAATGCATCAGTCCCTTAACCTATAAGTCTTCAATACACCAAAATCACTAAGGGGCACTAGATGCACTTACATTTATGCAAAAGATGCACGGATGTCATAATAGTAAAAAAACTTACAATGCCATCTCCATGGATGTTACCATAGTTCAACATGTGCACTAGTGGCACGTATTAACCATAATGTGCAGGAGTTTCATGATTGATATTGTAATTCTCAACATCAATAATAAATGAGATAAGATGATCTTTCTCCTGATAAGTTAATTCTGCGCCATCGGTGTAGTAGGTTCTGTCTAACATCTTCCGTACAATTTTTGAAGAATGAAAATAAGCTATCAATGGAAATAAGCTGTCAACTATTTTGAAATAAACAATATAAATTACTAAATAAATATGTTTGAGAAACCCACATAGCGGTAGAAGTGGAAGCGTATCAACAAGGAACCAAATGTCCATATTCTCTTCGTCGATGTCAGGATCACCAAGATCAAAGGTGACAAGCATACCCTCATGAAAATCATACGCCTTGCAAAGTGCTTCCCAGTTCGGGCAACCAAAATGGGATACGCTCTCAGAATTGTATAGATTTTCAGCAAAATTATAACCATGATGGGTCCTTAGGTGAACTACCTTTGTCTCCATATTTTCATGATCTTCAAAATCCAGCTTTTCCAAGACATAGCGTTTTGCATGGCATGGGATAAGCTAGTCGAATTGTAAAATATGGAAAGTACACATTGAAGAAGCATAAGTCATGCTTAATTATGAAAGAACACTTGTCGTCATTGTGTACTGTTTCAACATCGAAGGTCTGACTGAGCTTAATACTGAAGCGCCGACCATCTACCAGGTGAAGCCTGTTGCACAGGCCCCGGTCGTCGCCGCACCAGTCGCACTCCGGGAGCCTATCATCATTGTCAGACATTTCCTATGTTCATAATTCAAAGATTAAACTTGTACAATTCAATATATGTACTACAAAAACTAAATTAGATCATTATTATTCATCACGGGTTGACTATCGTTTTGTCAAGTCTTTTCTTGAAAACTCTTAGCTCACATGGTGTATATATTCGACCGTCGGTGATGGTAGCTACTCCTGTCATTCCAAAGTGCATTACACCAAAATGTATATCACCTTGGAATGAAGAAGAAGTTACACACATGACAAAAGTCTGGATTCTTCATCCTCTCATATATGGTGGAGACTCTCCCTCACTGATTCCTCTCTGACATTTCCGACCGTCGGTGATGGTCGTTCTTCTCTTCCTTCCCGTGCATTACCAAAAGGTCTATCACGAGAAAGAAGAGGAGGAATGACCCCCACGACAACATTCGGCATTCTTCTTCTCTCATATATATAGCGGAGTCCCGACAGACTTAAAGTCAACCCGAAATGTCATTTAATTATCTTTCTACAAAATCTGGGCCGCTCGATATTTCCTACATATTCTAGCACAAGTCATGCCAAAATTCACGGAAAAATCCGGCATGACCTTTGCTACAAAGGACATATATCGAGCGCCCGAAATTTGCAGGAATGGAAATTAATCAACACTCTGGCAAGACATAGGCCACTGTGAGGTGCTCCCCGCAAACATAGGCCACTTGGGCAAGCACTAGTACTACACAACACTACATATCACATGTCTAAATCTCCATCATATTTTAAAGACCTATATTGAAAATTTTCTATTCCATGGAAATTGTCACAACTACTCATCTACTACTCTACTACATCTATGAAAACATCTACATCATCATGAACATGGGGATTTGGCTGGTCTCACCTCAAAGTCGGAGGGGGTCGGTGACGGGGACGACGGTGGGGATGATGAAGGGCTCCTTGATTTCTTTAAAAACAAAATATAAACAAAAACATTATTATCCTCATTTTAGTACTTAGTGAAACCCTATAAGATATGAACTAAACATTAGTATGCTGATTTGGAAGACCTACATTTACTAAAGAATTGTAAAACCTAGTTCTAACCCTAACAACTATCCATCCATCCATCTATCAATCCAAAGCATTACTAAAAAACTAGTTTATTCCATCTGTCTATCCATCTATCTATCCAAGCATTACAAAAAAATCATCCACCCATATATATGAACACCTAGGCTTAATTACATATAACTAGTTTAGTGCTCTAATGATGAAATGGGCTCATATGTATGAACACCTAGGGTTCATATATATTTACAAAATTAGTAAAATACTAGCTACTTATTCTACAATCAAATTCTAACTAATTTTTATTACTAAAAATTTGTATACCAAATTTTTTTACTCAAAATTTCTATACAGAGAGAGGTGGGAGGAGGTAGGAGTGAGGAGGAGGAGGAGGGAGGAGTGAGGGGCAGTGGGAAGAGGGAGGAGAGAGGAGAGAGAGGAGGAGGGCAGTGGGAGAAGGGAGGAGGGCGACCAAAGGGAGGAGTGAGGAGGGCGCGACTGGAGGAGGAGGAGGAGGAAGTGGCTGGAGGAGGAGGAGGAAGTGGCTGGAGGAGGAGGGCGCAGCCGGAGGAGGAGAGAGGAGGGCGGTGGAAGGAGGAGGGAGGAGGGGGCATACTGAGGAGGAGGACGACGACGGCAATGCGGCTGCGGCGGCAATGCGGCGGTGATGAGGAGGACGACAAGAGAGCGGAGAGGGAGAGTGAGTAGAGTGGATGAGAGGGAGAGTGAGAAGGTCGTCCGTGCGGGAAAGATGATAAGCTAGGTTTAGTAGCAGAGCGGGTTGGGGACAAGCACTACTACTACGGAGCATAGTAGTAGCGTTGGATATCGACCCGCGCTGCTGGTAAGTGGGGCTCCCCATGTGCACCCAGTTCAAACTTAGCAGCAACACGTTTCGCTAACATGCGCTACTGCTATTAGGATAGTAGTAGCGCCTTTTCCTGCTATGCGCTACTACTAAGTAGTAGTAGCACGTTGTTCTATACAACACTACTGATAAGGGTCTGTGTACAAGGTTTTCCCTAGTAGTGATGGTGTGCATGGGGGTACTTTTTCAGTGAACTCATCACTTATCCTGCATACATTTATTCACATATTGATGGATTCACTGAAAAAAGGTATTTATAGCTTTTAGGTAATGTCTATTTCAATCATCAGAACACATATTGAAATACTACGACACTGCTACGTATGGAACATGGTTTAGATTATGAATATCTATTTAGTACATCAAATGTACTATTATTTGGAATCAACATCAAGTGTATTCAAAAATTTGAATTCGAGTTCATATAGTACACATAGTTCATATCTATCTCTATAGTAATCAAGTGGTGTGTTATTAAGGTAATACCGAATGATGGTTTAAGTTGGAAATAATGATGATTGCAGATTCTTATTCAAATAGAGAAACGAATTCAAATTTAGTTCGAATTGAAGCGGTAGTATAGACATTTGGAATGCACTAAAATGTTGTTATGAGTAAGTTACATGCATTATACAACCAGCGAAAAAGTTTAAGGACATAACATGGATTCATAGCTTTGAATAGCATTTGTACAGTAAAATGGGATAAGACTCTCTCTTTGTGTGGTGTGAATAGTTTTATTGTTTTCGTTTTTTTGTTGAGGAAAGTGCAAATTGATTTGGTACGTACAAATATTACACTTAGGCTTGTTCCTAAAATTCAACCCGCGCCTTGTTATATCCCAAAAATTCAGATATCGTGCTCCCAAAACTCGCGCCTTGCTATCCCAAAATTACAACGCGCATGAAAACCCCCTCCCGCTGCCAAATCCCGATACGCGAAAATCCCCCTTCTAACCCTGAGCTGAAAGGGCCGCAAGTTCAAATTGGTGTGCGTGTGTGGGGGGTTACTTTTGTAACACACCCTACATTTTGGACAAGCGCATCCCTAAGTCATGGTTCCCCTCCCATCGCCTCCTTTTCGCCATTCGAAATCCCAGGCCGCCATAACCTCTCTGCTCCAGTGGCGAAACCCCACCCTCCTCCGTCCACCACCTCACCGCTGGCCAACCGGAGTCTCTTCCCCGACGACGTCATCCACCGCAACTGCTCGATATCCCTCATGCACCTCCATGGATGAGGATCCGTCATCCATCTCGTCTTCCCGCCGGTTTAGCTGCCCCGTCCTCCACCTCCAAGGAGCTGCTCCGACGATCGCCTCGTCTATGGCAGCTGCTCCACCTTGATGATCGCCTCGTCTATTGCAGCCGGAAGTTACATCTGGCTGGAATCATATTGGATGGCCCATATGACGCTACTGGGCCAAATTCAGGTAAGCCATAACGGGCCATGAGTTAGCGGGTTGTAAATGGGCTATATGCGAAGCCATTAACAGGCTTTCCGTGGGCCGTCCTGCTACCTTTTTGACCAAGTCAAACAGGTTGACCTTTCACTTGAATGGGCCTCTGTTGGGCCATGCCACGTGTCAACGTATCATAGGCGCCTTCAGTCCGATGAGTGGATGACATCTGTCCCAACGGTGAGCCGACACGTGGTTCCTCTGGCCATTGAGAATTTTACACATGGAAAATCCCCATTGGTCCGGGCTATTAACGGGTTATCGGATCCAAACCGGAACCCGATAGCTTAATGGCGACTCGTTATGGTGGATGCCACATGTCGTTTACCCTTGACGAAAGCAATTCTATGGCGCGTGATTTATCTTCATGGAAGTGGACACTTCTGTGATGATAATTTTGGTAACGTCATGGAACACTTCTACGACAGCACATGTATGACTATGCTGATTCTGTCATAAAATCACCATGGATGTACACACATGACAGAAAATGTGACCTACTGTGACAAACACATATCGTCACGAAAGTGTATTTTTTTGTAGTTCATGGATCTCTTTGGTCCTCCATCCTTCGATAGTTTGGGGGAAGAAAGTATTAGTTGGTGATAGTAGATGATTAGTCAAGATATACATGGGTATACTTCTTCAAGAGGAAGAGTGAGACTCAAAAAACTATCATCGACTTTGCAAATGAAGGTCAACATCAATATGAAGCAAAGATTTTGATGATCCGAAGCAACAACGACACCAAGTTCAAGAACTACACCTTGGATGAGTTTCTTAGTGATGAGGGGATCAAGCATAAATATTCCGCACCATATACCCCTCAACAAAATGGTGTTGCAGAGAGGAAGAACTAGATGTTGATGGATGCAGCAAGGACCATGATGGCGGAATTCAAATATTTGTAGTTTGTACAACTCTTGGGCCAAAGCCGTCAACTCCGCATGTCATGCATCCAATCGGCTCTACCTCCGCAAAGGTTTGAACAAGACTCCATATGAGATTCTTACCGGTAACAAGCCCAACCTCAAGTACTTTTGGGTGTTCGGTTGTAAGTGTTTTATTCTCAAGAAAGGTCTTCGTTTGTCTAAATTTGAACCTAGAGCTCAAGAGGGCATATTTTTTGGTTATGCTACAAGCTCTCATGCTTACCGTGTCCTCAACAAGTCCAATGGACTCATTGAGGAGACGTGTAATGTGGAGTTTGATGAAAATAATGGCTCCCAAGTGGAGAAAAGTGGTCTTTGTGGCATAGGTGATGAAATTCCTCCTCAAGCCATAAGAAGAATGGGGATTGGTCAAATACTCCCCATTGAGGAACCCCTTGTGGCCGAAGGAGAAGGACAATGCTCTACTCAAGTGGAGCCACCATCGATGATAGACCCATACGCTTCCGAAGAACAAAGTGAAGGCCCTCAACCCAATGAAAAAGATCAAGGGCAAGATAAACCTCATGAAGATGGTGATGCACCAAATGATGCCCAAGATCAAGTTCATGACTCCAAGCAAGCTCAAGATCAAGCGCAAGCTCAAGACAGTGCTCAAGATGAATCCTCTCAAATGCCTATTGAGGAACTTTTGGAGCGTCGTGCCACCAAGGTGGCTTCCATGCTCGAGCGTCAACAACATGTCATGGAAAATGTTCTTGGAAGCTTGAGGAAAGGGGTAACCACTTGTAAACAAATATCAAACTTTTGTGAGCATCACGCGTTTGTTTTGTGTGTTGAACCTCAAAAGGTACATGAGGCTCTCGATGACACGGATTGGCTTGAAGCCATGCATGATGAAGTCAACAACTTCAAGCACAACAAAGTTTTGGAATTAGTGCCAAGGCCAATGAAGGACCATAATGTCATTGGAACCAAATGGATCCTCATGAACATGCAAGACATGAATGGTGTGGTTGTTCGAAACGAGGCAAGATTGGTGGCACAAGGCTACTCCTAAGGTGAGGGTATCGACTAAGGTGAAACATTTGCCCCCGTTGCTCGTCTTGAATCTATTCACATGTTGTTTGCATATGCATCTCATCATGATTTTAAATTGTAACAAATGAATGTGAAGAGTGCATTTCCTAATGGTCCTTTGAATGAGTTGGTATACGTCAAACAACCCCCGAGAGTCGAGGATCCCAAGCTCCCCAATCATGTATACAAACTCAACAAGGCACTTTATGGCCTTAAACAAGCCCCACATGCGTGGTATGAGCACCTTACCGAGTTGTTTCAAGATCGCGGGTTTGAAATTGGGAAAATCGATCCCACTCGTTTTAGTAAGAGGGTCAAGGGGATTTGTTCATATGCCAACTATATGTTCATGATATTATATTTGGTTCTCCTAACAAATCTTTCAATGATGAGTTTGCCGCACTAATGACTGAGACGTTAGAGATGTCTATGATGGGAGAGTTGAACTTCTTTCTTGGGTTTGAAGTCAAGAAAAGAAGATAAGGAGCCTTAATCAACCAAGCCAAATATACCCATGACATGCTCAAGATATTCAAGCTGGATGATGTCAAGCCGGTCAAGTTTCCTATACCCACCAAATGCAAGCTCGACACTGATCCCAATGGTAAAGTGGTGGATCAAAAGGAATATCTGAAAGTGCATTGTTGCACTAAATTGTTTTTGACATCTATGACAACTTCATTTGTGTTTCTAACCACATGCTCTAGTGTAAACAACACCGATTAAATTGAAGTGAAGCATTAATGGTTATTTCCCCTCCTATCAGGAAAAGGAAAAGCGGAGTGCCCAAGAAAAGGGAAGTACCATAGTGTTTTCTTATTTCTTGAGTCCTTAGGGTAGCCGCACTATTAAGAGGGGGTGCATCATAAAAACATCTGGGAATCAACTTCTCCTCTCACATGATCTAAAAAATCTCACAGAGAAAAGCTTCTATTCAGGCCGGAAGTTCCGGGATAGCCAGAACGTCCGGGGACCGGAAGGTCTGGGAGGGGTCCGAGAAGCTTCCGGGCCACCTAGAGAAGCTGCTCTTTTGTGCAAACTCTATGTGTAGCACGGAACCTTGCCAGACCCTGGCCGGAACATCCATCCCCTGGAAATTCCGAGACGGCCAGAACTTCCATGCCCTGTTCTAACAACTTCCAGGGTACTACAGAGTGGATGCAAACTCTCTGTGTAGCCCACAACCTGGCCAAAACTTCCAGGATCCAGAACATCCGGGATACGCAGAAATTTGCCTCCAACGGCCAGATTTCGTCCCCACCAATAAATAGTCTTCTTCTTCCTCAGTAAGAAGGTGATGACTCCATTTCTCTCACCTCCATTTTCAGACCTTGATTTCTTGGGGATCTCCCTCCTTAGCCACCTAAAGCTCTTGATCCTTTGAGGAGCAAATTAGAAGTGCCCGATCTACACATTCACCAAAGTGAAAGTTGATTTCCCCTTGTTTTTCTGGTGCATCTTGTTACTCTTGGAGGTTGGAGACTCCTAGGAAGTAGGAGTACTCCGGCGAGGAATCGTTCATTGTGATTACCCCTGGAAAGTGTGTGAGGGTTTGGAGACCACCCCAAGGTCTACCACTAGTGGTTGAGAATCGCCTTCATGGTGATATCTCAAAGAGAGAATAGGGCGAGCCTTCGTGGCGTTGGTGTTCCTTCATGGTAACATCCACCTCTCTAAACGGTGACGTAGCTTACCACCAAGGAAGTGAACACCGGCATACACCCTCGTCTCTCGGAGTTGCGGTTATTCCTAACCCTAGCTCTCTACTTGTGGTTACCTATCTCTTAGTCTTTACTTATCTCGTATTATGCTTGCTTTCTCATATACTTGTGGTACCGATTACCTTGCTTAGCTCTTAGTATCATATTTGCAATTGTTAGGCTCACCATCATATTCCACATTATTGCCTAAAATTGCTAAGTAAGATTTTAAATTTGTAGTTGTACCTATTCACCCCCCTGTAGGTCCATCTCGATCCTTTCAATTGGTATAAGAGCCTCGTGCTCTATTCTTATGGCTTAACTGCCCTAGAGCGAGATGAACCCCGATGGGACTCCCCTTGTTGCAGATCTGAAGGATAAGGGTGCGGCTTCCACGGAAGCCAAGTCCTTTACTTTTGAGGATCTCGAACGGACCCTTGCTAAGGAAAAGGAGGAGCATGATGCTTCTCTTGAGGCCTTGGTCCAAATGAGAATAGCCACATTAACCATGATGATTGCGCCACTTACGGGTGGTGCGGCCTCGAGGCCAACTGTGCCTACTCCTTCACTTGGCCAACAACGATCACTCCAGTGTTCCATGGCTTTATGAAAGACCTCAAATCAAAAAACCAAAGTATAACCCTCAAGGCAAACCTCCTTTACTTGATGACACTACCGATTTTGCTTTGTGGAGAGTTGATATGCAGGATCATCTTCAATATGGACATGATGAGATGTTGGACATCTTGGAGTATGATTACCAAGTTGTTGACCCGAAGAATCTTAACCAAGAGAAACATATGACAAGGATCTCAACTACACCGCAACCATGTGCATAAGGAGAGGTATGACTGACAAGCAAATGGGACCATACATACAAATCACAAGTGCCAAGGAATTATTGGATAGCATTGTGAGGACCAAGACCGGTACCTCCACTCCTCGGCTTACTCAATATGAAATTGCCAAGGGTCAATTGCAAAACTTTTGTATGGAGAAAGGTGAATCTCCCAAGCAGCTCCTTGAGCGTCTAATGACTCTCACTGCCGAAATTGAGTCCTGTGATTGTGACAAGACACAAGATGGATTCAACTTGACTAAACAATTTCTTGTGGACAAGTTACTTCATGCTCTTGCTCCGTATAATCACCAAATGGTGTGGGACATAATACAACATCATGGATTAAAGGAAATGACTCCGGATGACATCATATCCACTTTCCAACTATTTGAAGAATCAAAGGAAAATGCTACAAAACATTTTGCCATGCATGGTACCTCAACATCAAAGATCAATCTTGCTTTGAAGGCCAGTCATGTATGTGAGGAAGAGCAAAGTGAAGAAGAATAAGATGATGAAGATGGTGATGAGATTGAATCTGATGAGAGCCCTTCATATGAAGACATTGCCCTCTTTGTCAAGAAGTTTAGCACGGGAAAATTCAAGGGAAGATTCCAAAAGAAGAAAGTGAGAAAATGCTACAACTGTGAAGAACCCAACCACTTCTCCAACGATTGCCCTTATGAGAAGAGAAGATAAACCAATGTTTCCCAAGACATTTCCCAAGAAGAAGTTGCCAAATCCTTTGAACTCCAAGCTCAAGAAGAGAGATGGGAAAGCAATGGTTGCTCATGAAGAATCCAATCCGAATGATGTTGGTGGTGTTGCTGGAGTAGCTCAAGAATATCAAAACACCTTGAGGCTAGTCAACAAGAGTGGTGATGTTGTCACTGATGCCTGCTTGAACTACATCGGTATTTCCCCAAAGAGGAAGGGATGATGCAGCACAGTGACGGTAGGTATTTCCCTCACTGATGAGACCAAGGTTATCAAACTATTAGGAGAACCAAGCAACACAATGTAAACAGCCCCTGCACACAAATAACAAATATCGCAACCCCACGTGTTAAAGGGGTTGTCAATCCCTTTCGGGTAACAGTGCTAGAAATTGGCGTGGAGACGTGCTAAAGTTGTAATAGATAGGATAAATAGATCGCAAATAAAATAAAGTGTGGCAAGGTATTTTTGTATTTTTGGTTTAATAGATCTGAAAATAAAAGCAAAGGAAAATAGATCGCGAAAGCAAATATATTAAAGAATAGACTCGGGGGCCATAGGTTTCACTAGTGGCTTCTCTCGAGAAAAATAGCAAACAGTGGGAAAACAATTACTATTGGGAAATTGATAGAACTTCAAATAATCATGGAGATATCCAGGCAATGATCATTATATAGGCATCACGTCCCAGATTAGTAGACCAACTCCTGGCTGCATCTACTACTATTAGTCAACACATCGACCGCTATCCAACATGCATCTAGTGTATTAAGTTCATGGAAAAACGGAGGAATGCAATAAGAAAGATGACATGATGTAGACAAGATCTATTTATGTAGAAATAGACCCCATCTTGTTATCCTTAATAGCAACGATACACACGTGTCGTTTCCCCTTCTGTCACTCGGATCAAGCACCGTAAGATCGAACCCATCACAAAGCACCTCTTCCCATTGCAAGATAAATAGATCAAGTTGGCCAAATAAAATCCAAATATCGGAGAAGAAATACGAGGCTATAATCAATCATGCGTATAAGAGATCAAAGAAGACTCAAATAACTTTCATGGATAAAAACATAGATCTGATCATAAACTTAAAGTTCATCAGATCCCAACAAACACACCGCAAAAAGACTTACATCATATGGATCTCCAAGAGACCATTGCATTGAGAATCAAGAGAGAGAAAGAGGAAGCCATCTAGCTACTAACTACGGACCCGTAGGTCTACAAGGAACTACTCACGCATCATCTGGGAGGCACCAATGGACGTGATGAACCCCTCCGCGATGGTGTCTAGATTGGATCTAGTGTTTCTGGAACTTGCGGTGGCTGGAATTGATTTTCGTCGACTCCCCTAGGGTTTCTGGAATATTGGGATATTTATAGAGCAAAGTGGAGACACGGGAGGCCACCGAGGTGGGCACAACCCACCTAGGCGCCTGGGCCCCCAGGCACGCCCTGGTGGGTTGTGCTCCCCTCGGAGCACCCCTCGGGTACTTTCTTGGCCCATACGGTGTCTTCTGGTCCAGAAAAAATCCATAAAAAGTTTCGCGGCATTAGTACTCCGTTTGGTATTGATTTCCTCCGATGTAAAAAACAAGAAGAAAACAACAACTAGCACTGGGCACTATGTCAATAGGTTAGTACCAAAAAATGATATAAAATGACTATGAAATGATTGTGAAACATCCAAGAATGATAATATAACAGCATGGAACAATCAAAAATTATAGATACATTGGAGACGCATCAGTCACCTACAACTATATGAAAGACTACAAGGGCAAAGCTCACAAGTGCCTAATGGAAAAGGCCATGGTAGAAGACGGAGAGGACCAAAACTCTCCTAGCAAGGTCAAGGTAACCCCACGGTCAAACCCTCCTCTTTTCACTCCTTCTACTCCTTGTGATGAGTATCTTGATGCAGAGGATAATTATGATGATGATGATATAGATGATCCTATGCTTGCTAAACTAAATACGTTCATGTGCTCTCTCAAAGGAAAGAAGCTCATTATGTTTCGTATGCTTATGGAGATGGTGAGTAAGCACACCATCACCATTAAGGAACTAGAAACCCTGATCACTGAGGAAAAGAAAAATATGAAATCCTTGAGCAGAAAGTCCAATATGAGGAAGCACGAAATGATGAACTATGCTTAAAAATTGGTGCAAACATTGATGTTTATGCTAAAGAACTTGCCTGCTTGAAAAAGGCCAATGACTCTTGTGAGGAGTTGATGAATGGTAAAAGTAATCTTGTGGAATCTCATGCTTCTCTCTCTAAGGATTGTGATCTTCCATCAGTGTCCCTCAAGACTAAGGAAGAGAAGCTCACCCTTCTTACAAGGAGTTTTGAGACACTCAAACTTACTTATCTTGAAACTCTAGCCAAAGCTTGCTCTTCGCCTATTATTAATGTTGATGCTTGTACTACTAACTCTAGTGGTGACCTAGCATCTATTCCCGAGGAAACCCACTTTCTAAAGACACAACTTGAGAGAGGACTCATGACATGTGCTCAAGGGCAAAACAACCTTAATGAGGTATTGAGACAACACAATGAGGTGGTTGCCAAGGAAGGGCTTGGGTTTGACCCATGCACAAGCAATAAGAAAATATTCTCTCAAAAGTGCACCACACCTCTCAAGGAGATGTTTGTATGAGAAGGGCACAAGGAGAAGGGTAAGGTTGCGAGTGGGAAGGTGATACGTCCATTTTGCATCATTCTTTGATATTGATATTTATTGCATTATGGGATGTTATTACACGTTATGTCACAATACTTATGCCTATTCTCTCTTATTTTACAAGGTTTACACGAAGAGGGAGAATGCCGACAGCTGGAATTCTGGGCTGGAAAAGGAGCAAATATTAGAGAGCTATTCTGCACAACTCCAAAAGTCCTGAAACTCCACGGAAGTTATTTTTGGAATTAATAAAAAATACTGAACGAAGAAAATACCAGAGGGGGGCCACCCACTGTCCACGAGGGTGGGGGACGCGCCCTACCCCTTGGGCGCGCCCCTTGCTTCGTGGGCCCCCTGGCAGGCCTCCGGTGCCCATCTTCTGCTATATGAAGTCTTTTACCCCGGAAAAAATCATAAGCAAGCTTTCGGGACGAGACACCACCGCCACGAGGTGGAACCTTGGCGGAAACAATCTGCGGCTCCGGCGGAGCTGTTCTACCGGGGAAACATCCCTCCGGGAGGGGGAAATCATCACCATCGTCATAACATCAATCCTCTCATCGGGAGGGGGTCAATATCTATCAACATCTTCACCAGCACCATCTCCTCTCAAACCCTAGTTCATCTCTTCTATCCGATCTTTGTCTCAAAGCCTCAGATTGGTACCTGTGGGTTGCTAGTAGTGTTGATTACTCCTTGTAGTTGATGCTAGTTGGTTTATTCGGTGGAAGATCATATGTTCAGATCCTATATGCATATTAATACCCCTCTGATTATGAACATGAATATGATTTGTGAGTCGTTACCTTTGTTCCTGAGGACATGGGAGTAGTCTTGCTATAAGTAGTCATGTGAATTTGGTATTCGTTCGATATTTTGATGATATGTATGTTGTCTTTCTTCTAGTGGTGTTATGTGAACGTCGACTACATGACACTTCACCATTGTTTGGGCCTAGAGGAAGGCATTGGGAAGTAATAAGTAGATGATGGGTTGCTAGAGTGACAGAAGCTTAAACCCTAGTTTATGCGGCTTCGTAAGGGGCTGATTTGGATCCATATATTTCATGCTATGGTTAGGTTTACCTTAATACTTCTTCTTTTGTAGTTGCGGATGCTTGCAATAGGGGTTAATCATAAGGGGGATGATTGTCCAAGAAAGGGCAGTACCCAAGCACTGGTCCACCCACATATCAAATTATCAAAGTAACGAACGCGAATCATATGAGCGTGATGAAAAGTAGCTTGACGATAATTCCCATGTGTCCTCCGGAGCATTTTCCTTCATATAAGAATTTGTCCAGGCTTGTCCTTTGCTACAAAAAGGATTGGGCCACCTTGCTGCACTTTATTTACTTTTGTTACTTGTTACCCGTTACGAATTACCTTATCACAAAACTATCTGTTACCGATAATTTCAGTGCTTGCAGAGAATACCTTACTGAAAACCGCTTGTCATTTCCTTCTGCTCCTCGTTGGGTTCGACACTCTTACTTATCGAAAGGAATACGATAGATCTCCTACACTTGTGGGTAATCAAGACTCTTTTCTGGCGCTGTTGCCGGGGAGTGAAGCGCCTTTGGTAAAGAAAAATTTATATAGTGTGCTGAAATTTACTGTCACTTGTTACTATGGAAAGTAATCCTTTGAGGGGCTTGTTCGGGGTATCTTGACCCCAACCATTAGATCAAAGAGTTGCTCCTCAACCTACTGAACCTACTGAAAATATTTACTTTGAAGTTCCTTCGGGTATGGTAGAGAAACTGCTAGCTAATCCTTTTACAAGAGATGGAACATTGCATCCCGATTTGCTCCTAATCTATGTGGATGAAGTTTGTGGATTATTTAAGCTTGTAGGTATGCCCGAGGATGTTATCAAGAAGAATGTCTTCCCTTTATCTTTTAAGGGAAAGGCATTAACATGGTTTAGGCTATGTGATGATATGGGATCATGGAACTACAATCGATTGAAATTGGAATTTCATCAGAAGTTTTATCCTATGCATCTTGTTCATCGTGATCGTAATTATATATATAATTTTTGGCCTCGCGAAGGAGAAATCATCGCTCAATCTTGGGGGAGGCTTAAGTCAATGTTATATTCATGCCCCAATCATGAGCTCTCAAGAGAAATTATTATTCAAAAAATTTATGATGGGCTTTCTCTCAACAATCGCTCCATGCTCAATACTTCTTGTACTGGTTCTTTTATGATGAAGACTATTTAATTTAGATGGGATTTATTGGAAAGAATTAAACACAACTCTGAAGATTGAGATCTCGACGAAGGTAAGAAGTCAGGTATGACACCTAAGTTTGATTGTGTTAAATCTTTTATGGATACCGATGCTTTTCGTGAATTTAGCACTAAATATGGACTTGACTCTGAGATAGTAGCTTCTTTCTGTGAATCATTTGCTACTCATGTTCACCTCCCTAAGGAGAAGTGGTTTGAATATAATCCTCCCATTCAAGTAAAAGTAGTTGCACCTATTAAAGTTCAAGAAAAGACTATCACTTATAATGATCCTATTGTTCCTACTACCTATATTGAGAAACCACCTTTCCCTGTTAGGATAATGGATCATGCTAAAGCTTCAACTGTGGTTTAATTATAAGAGTAATACTAGAACCCCTACACTACCTGAGCAAATTAAATTTGAACCTAGTATTGCTATGGTTAAAGATCTCTTGGCTGATAATATTGATGGGCATGTTATTTACTTCTGCGATGAAGCTGCTACAATTGCTAGACCCGATACTAAAAATAAACATAGACCTGTTGTAGGCATGCATGTTATTTCTGTTAAAGTAGGAGATCATTGCTATCATGGCTTATGTGATATGGGTGCTAGTGCAAGTGCAATACCTCATTCCTTATACAAACAAATTATGCATGATATTGCACCTGCTGAGATTGAAGAAATCAATGTTACAATTAAGCTTGCCAATAGAGATACCATTTCACCACTTGGGATTGTTAGAGATGTTGAAGTCTTGTGTGGGAAAGTTAAATATCCTGCTGATTTTCTTGTTCTTGGTTCCCCACAAGATGTCCCATTATATTTGGTAGACCCTTCTTGAATACTGTTAATGCTAGGATAGATTGTGAAAATGATATTGTTACGATTGGGTTAGGGGATATATCTCATGACTTTAACTTTGCTAAATTTCGTAGACAACCCCATGATAAATAATTGCCTAGTAAAGATGAAATTATTGGTCTTGCTTCTATTGCTGTGCCTCCTAATGATCCTTTAGAACAATATTTGCTAGACCATGAAAATGATATGTTTATGAATGAAAGAAGGGAGATAGATGAAGTATTCTTTAAACAGGGATCTACTTTGAAACACAACTTGCGTGTTGAAATTCTAGGGGGTCCTCCACCACCCAAGGGTGATCTCGTGTTTGAGCTTAAACCACTACCTGATACTCTTAAATATGCTTATCTTGATGAAAATAAGATATATCCTGTTATTATTAGTGCTAACCTTTTAGAGCAAGAAGAAGAGAAATTGTTGAAAACTCTAAAGAAGCCCCGTGCTGCTATTGGATATACTCTTGATGATCTTAAGGGCATTAGTCCCACTCTATGCCAACACAAAATAAAATTGGTGAAAGATGCCAAACCAGTTGTTGATCACCAACAACGGTTAAATCCTAAGATGAAATAAGTGGTAAGAAAAGAAATACTAAAGCTCCTGGAGGCATATATAATTTATCCCGTCACTGATAGTCAGTGGGTAAGTCCTGTCCATTGTGTCCCTAAGAAGGGAGGTATTACTGTCGTTCCTAATGATAAAGATTAATTGATCCCGCAAAGAATTGTTACAGGTTATAGGATGGTAATTGATTTCTGCAAATTAAACAAAGCTACTAAAAAGGACCATTACCCTTTGCCTTTTATTGATCAAATGATAGAAAGATTATCCAAACATACACATTTTTACTTTCTAGATGGTTACTCTGGTTTCTCTCAAATACCTATGTCAAAAGAGGATCAAGAAAAGACCACTTTTACTTGCCCTTTCGGTACTTTTGCTTATAGACGTATGCCTTTTGGTTTATCTAATGCACCTGCTACCTTTCAAAGATGCATGATGGCTATATTCTCTGACTTTTGTGAAAAGATTGTTGAGGTTTTCATGGATGATTTCTCTATTTATGGATCGTCTTTTGATGATTGCTTGAGCAACCTTGATCGAGTTTTGTAGAGATGTGAAGAAACTAATCTTGTCTTGAATTAGGAAAAATGCCACTTTATGGTTAATGAAGGCATTGTCTTGGGGCATAAAATTTCTGAAAGAGGTATTGAAGTTGATAAAGCTAAAGTTGATGCTATGAAAACATGCCATGTCCTAAAGACATTAAAGGTATAAGAAGTTTCTTTGGTCATGTCGGTTTTTATAGGAGGTTTATTAAGGACTTCTCTAAAATTTCTAGGCCTCTAACTAATCTCTTACAAAAAGATTTGTCTTTGATAATGATTGTGTAGAAGCATTTGAAATACTTAAGAAAGCTTTGATTTCTGCACCTACTGTTCAGCCACCCGATTGGAATTTACCGTTTGAAATTATGTGCGATGCTAGTGATTATGCCATAGGTGCTGTTTTAGGACAAAGAGTTGGTAAGAAACTAAATGTTATTCAATATGCTAGTAAAACTCTAGGCAGTGCCCAGAGAAATTATGCTACTACTGAAAAAGAATTTTTAGCAGTTGTATTTGCTTGTGATAAGTTTAGACCTTATATTGTTGACTCTAAAGTAAATGTTCACACTGATCATGCTGCTATAAAATATCTTATGGAAAAGAAAGATGGTAAACCTAGACTTATTAGATGGGTTCTCTTACTACAAGAATTTGATTTGCATATTATTGATAGAAAGGGAGCTGAGAACCCCGTTGAAGACAACTTGTCCAAGTTAGAAAATGATCTTGATGACCCACTACCTATTGATAATAGCTTTCCTGATGAACAATTAGCTATCATAAATGCCTCTCGTACTGCTGCATGGTATGCTGATTATGCTAATTACATTGTTGCCAAGTTTATACCACCTAGTTTCACATACCAGCAAAAGAAAAAGTTTTTCTATGATTTAAGACATTACTTCTGGGATGACCCACTCCTTTATAAAGAAGGAGTAGATGGTTGAAAGGATCGATATAGTTGACTAGAGGGGGGGGGGAATAGGCAACTAACAATTTTTAGCTTTTCTTTACCAAATTAAACTTTGCATCAAAGTAGGTTGTCTAAATATGCAACTAGGTGAACAACCTATATGATGCAACAACAATAAGTGCACAAGCAAGCAAGGGATACAATACAAATAGCTTGCACAAGTAAAGGCACGAGATAACCAAGAGTGGAGCCGATGGAAACGAGGATGTGTTACCGAAGTTCCTTCCTTTTGAGGGGAAGTACGTCTCCGTTAGAGCGGTGTGGAGGCACAATGCTCCCCAAGAAGCCACTAGGGCCACCGTACTCTCCTCGCGCCCTCACATAATGCGAGATGCCGTGATTCCACTATTGGTGCCCTTGAAGGCGGTGACCGAACCTTTACAAACAAGGTTGGGCTATCTCCACAACTTAATTGGAGGCTCCCAATGACACCACGAAGCTTCACCACAATGGACTATGGCTCCAAGGTGACCTCAACCGTCTAGGGTGCTCAAACACCCAAGAGTAACAAGATTCACTAGGGATTAGTGGGGGAATCAGATTTCTCTTGGTGGAAGTGTAGATCGGGGCCTTCTCAACCTATCCGGAGCAAATCAACAAGTTTGATTGGCTAGGGAGAGAGATCGGGCGAAAATGGAGCTTGGAGCAACAATGGAGCTTTTGGGGGAAGAGGTGAGTCAACTTTGGGGAAGAAGACCCCTTTATATAGTGGGGGGAACAATCCAACCGTTACCACCAAGCAACCCCACATAGAGCGGTACTACCGCTTGGGTGGGCGGTACTACCGCTGAACCAGCGGTACTACCGTCCCCTCCCAGCGGTACTGCCGCGCACACGAGGGGAGCAAGGACCTGGAACCAGAGCGGTACTACCGCGGAGGTAAGGGCGGTACTACCGCTTGGGCCGGTACTACCGCCACTATTGCCGCAGCTAGTAGCGCACAACCCGACACGAGAAAAAGAGGCCTCGAGTCGAGACAGTAGTAGCCCGGAGCCTCAGCGGTACTACGGCCGAAGACAGCAAGCGGTACTACCACTGAGGAGCGGTACTACCGCTTGATGTGCTTCAGCGGTACTACCACTGAGGACCGCAGTACTACCGCTGGCACTAGTCAGGGCAAGCTAGGAGAGGAAAGGGAACTCCATTGAAGCGGAAAGGAACAACGGGTGCGATAAGGATGTGTACGTGTTGATTCCACCCTAGCCTTACCAAAGCGGATCCCCTCTTGATAGTACGGTGACTCCTACGAAACTAGTCCACCAACATAGAAACGAAAGAGCTACACCGTCTTGAATAAAACATCAAGGGGAGGGAATTGTATCGTGCCAAAGGATGAATCTCTGAAAAACTCAATGCACACGATTAGTCCGCAAAAGCATTGTCATCAATCACCAAAACACCTTGGTGATAAATATGCCCTTACAATCTCCCCTGTTTGGTGGATTGATGACAATACGGGATTTGCACAAACGGGAAAAGACATAGGACATGCGCAAACCCCACAACCCTAAAATGTAGATGGGCTCCCCCTAGATGTGTGCTATCTAGATAAGTGCTTTGGACTGCACGGCACACATACTAGGATCAATGCTCCCCCTACATTTTAGAGACCAACAACCTAAGCAGGATATATGCGAGCAAAGTATATAACAGGATAAGCATGCAACTCATAAGCTACCGAGGGACTAGATAGACATAGATATTGATAATCTAAAGATAAGGTAGCATATATCTCACACCATATGTCTGGAACTTAGGTCTCGCTGACACAAAACCAAGCAAAGCAAACGGCGAGAAAACACAAACACACCACAAAGAAGACACACTCGCGAAACAGACAACGACAACGACACAAATCCCTAAACTCTCTCCCCCTTTGGCATCGAGACACCAAAAAGAGAGGGAGTGTTGCTACGGCTCCAGATGATAGCAAGCAAGGGTCTCGAACATCAGATCCCAGCGGGATCATCTTCGCCGCCGTCATCGGTCGGGAACTGCTCGGCATCAGAATCTGTCCATGGGCAGTGCTGCTGAATCCACTCCTCCTCCTCCTCCTCCTCAGTAAGCTGGTCCTCAGATCCACTGTGAACGGTGGCACCCAACTGATGCATGCGCTCCCTGTGACGTCCCCTAGCCTTCTTCTCAGCCACATGAGTCATGTACTGACCGTGAGACTCCATGCAGAACAGCTTCTTCATCTTGAGCTTGAGCTTCTTTGCCCAAGAGGGCTATGCCCCAGAAGGCTCATAGTCATCATCATCCTCAGCCTTAGCCTCCTCCTCGGTCTCCATGGCAGCAACAGACGATGGACCCCCAGATTTAGGGACCTGAGTGCCCCAGTTGTCCTTCTTCCTCAGACGCTTGATCTCACGAGACACCAACTCTCCAGTCTCTAGCATAACCTTGGGATAGACCTGACCCTAGGCCTTCTCAATAAGCAGCATGATGAATGGACCATAAATCGAGCACTTGCGCTCAGAGATAGTAGATAAGAGCTCAGACCACATAACATGAGAAATGTCCAGGGACTCGCCAGTGTTTTCTTCCTTCTCATGCTGGCAGAAGAGAAGCATGTCCACGAGATAAGAGTGAACCATATCCAGATTCCTGATGCGAGGGAAAAGAGTCTCACGGAAGACAGGTGAAGAATGTCCAGAAAGGCAGGAAGCTCATATGTTTCCTTCTTAGTCTCAGAGTTGATCTTCAACATGCAATAGGGCCAGAGAGCTTGCTTGTGAGTGGAGGTTGTGTTGCGGTGAGGGAGAAAGCAGACAGGAGACGCAAGCCCGTGATCTTCCACCCCAAGTAACTCCATGAATGCCTTCCACTTGACAGATAGCAACTTGCCATTGGTCATCCAAGTCAGAGTCCTGTCCTCATCAGTCCCTAGATGGACAGTGGCATAGAATTGAGCCACAATATCTGCATCATAGTCCTTGTTGAATTGCATGATTATGAGAATGTTCAACTGAGTGCACATCCGAAGAGCTTCACCAAAGTACTCAAGATCCTTCTCCATATAGTCCGTGTCGATGGAGCACACATTAACATAGAGATTATTCTTGGCCTTGAGCACATCAAAGAAGATGGCAAACTGAAAGCGGTTCCAGAATGGACGGTTGACCAAAGTGGGTTCTTGGTCTACCTCATAAGGGTTGCGGCGACGCCTTGCCCAGAACTCCTTGGCATTCATTTGAGGCATGGTTTTGCCCGTCGGCTTCGGCTTGACAGCAGACTTATTCTTGAGTTGAGGTGGAGGTGGAGCACTTGAGGAACCTCCTACTGACTCAGATGTGCGGTAACGCTTTGACGTGGCACGACCGGGGTTGACACGGCGAGCTTGATGCTCAGGATGTTCATCACCTGGAACCAAACACAAGAACACGCAAAACAACCAAAAAAAACAAGCATAAGCCACCAAACACAACAAAAAGGATCAATGAGTGGTAGAGACATGATGGAATTTGGCAGGCAGCGGTAGTACCGCGACCTGGAGGCGGCAGTACCGCTCCAAGCGGTAGTACCGCTCCAATGAGAGCGGTAGTACTGCTCAAAGCGGGAAACATCGGTTTCCTACTGCCGTGGTTAGATCCGGCACTAGCGGCCTACCAAATTAAAAAATATTCCTACCAAACGCTAATCCAAGACGCCTAGTTGCCTTCTTCATCCTACTAAAGCCTAGATTTAGCCAAAAATCTAGAGGTGCAACCACTATTGCCCCTAAGACGCTAGATCTGAAATCTAGACAAAAAGAGAGAGGGAACAGGGGCAATACCGGCATCCATGTCAAGAGGACTGGGTGGGGATCGACTCCACCGAAGGAAATGGAGAGGGACGCCCCGAAGAAGAAGATCCGCCGGAGCCCTCCCACGGCGAGACGGTGCTGGAGAGACGAAGAGGAGCAAGGGGGGCGGAGCGAATGGGTATGGGGGAGAGAAACCTCCCCCAGCCCCAATATAACCCCCTGATCCCGCCCCACAGCTGTAGTAGCGCGCTGGTGGGAAGTAGTATCGCTTATAAGCGGTAGTACCGCGCACCACCAGCGGTAGTACCACCAAGAATGCCACGGCAACTAGACAAAAGCGACTAAGCTCAAAAAGAGAGAAACCAACGACAAAAATGACTAGGCAATAAACACACTAGCAAGGAGCCAAGACACACCTCTTCAAGAGAGGGCGGTGGCCGAGGCCACCTATGTTTGAGTCAATAGGTATGGCATCGCGAAGATTTTAACCTTGGGCCCATGACCAAAACTCGTCCTTGAAGCACAAGTACCATCAGAGATGGTTAAAGTGCAAGACTTGATCAATTTATGCATAATGGGGGGAGGGAGAGTTCATTGAGAGAACAACACTCCCCCTATGTCCATGCCTACACCTAAACTAGACAAGACGTTGAATGTGGTGGGATGTGGACGGGTTCAAGATACATTGCTCGAATCAATGATATTTAGCTCATGCCTTAAATCGCGAAATCTTGCTTCATCCAAGGGCTTAGTGAAAATATCTGCAAGGTTATCATTAGTGTTAACATACTTGAGCTCGATCTCCCCTCACCTAATGTGATCCCGGATGAAGTGATACCGAATCTCAATATGCTTCGTCTTGAAATGTTGAACCGGGTTGAGAGAAATCTTGATGGCACTTTCATTATCACACCAAAGAGGCACTTTGTCACAAATGACACCGTACTCCTTTAAAGTTTGCCTCATCCACAAGAGTTGTGCACAACAACTACCGGCCACCACATATTCCGCTTCGGTGGACGAGAGAGACACACAACTTTGCTTCTTGGAAGACCAACTCACCAAAGAGCAACCAAGAAATTGGCACCCTCCGGAAGTGGACTTCCTATCCACTTTGTCTCCCGCCCAATCGGAATCCGTATATCCTTCAAGCTTGAAGTTTGCTCCTCTTGGGTACCATAAGCCAAAGTTTGGGGTATGAGCCAAATATCGAAAGATTCGCTTGACTGCCACATAGTGGCTTTCCTTCGGTGTGGCTTGAAACCGTGCACATATTCCCACACTCAACATGATATCCGGTCTAGATGCACAAAGTTAAAGCAAGGAGCCAATCATGGAGCGATATACCTTTTGATCCACCACTTTACCATTGGGATCAATGTCAAGTTGGCACTTGGTGGGCATTGGAGTGGAAGCCGGCTTGACATCACTTAGCTTGAATCTTTTAAGCATGTCTTGAGTGTATTTGACTTGATTGATGAAAGTACCTTCTCTTCTTTGCTTGATGTCGAAACCGAGGAAGAACTTCAGTTCTCCCATCGATGACATCTTGAACTTAGAGGCCATGAGAGCGGCAAATTCCTCATTGAAAGCTTTGTTAGGGTAACCAAAGATAATATCATCAACATATAGTTGGCATACAAACAGCTCCCCTTTGACCTTCTTAGTAAAAAGAATGGGATCAATTTGCCCAACCTCAAATCCACGATCTTGTAACAACTCGGTAAGGTGGTCATACCACGCACGTGGGGCTTGTTTAAGGCCATAGAGTGCCTTATCGAGTTGATACACATGATCTGGGAAGTAGGGATCCTCGAACCCGGGGGGTTGCTTGACATAAACCAACTCATTAATAGGACCATTAAGAAATGCACTTTTCACATCCATTTGTTGTAACTTAAAGTTGTGATGAGAAGCATAAGCAATCAACAAACGAATGGATTCAAGGCGAGCAACGGGAGCAAAGGTTTCACCGTAGTCGATACCCTCAACTTGGGAGTAGCCTTGTGCTACCAATCTTGCCTTGTTGTGAATGATGTTCCCATGAGCATCTTGCTTGTTCTTGGATATCCACTTGGTTCCAATGACGTTGTGGTTCCCCAACAGCCTTGGCACCAATCTCCACACCTTGTTGTACTCGAAGTTGTTGAGTTCTTCATGCATGACATTGAGCCAATCCAGATCTTCAAGCGCCTCATAGACCTTTTGGGGTTCAACACAAGAGACAAACGCGTGATGTTCACAATAGTTTGCTAATTTTCTACGAGTGCTTACCCCCTTTCTTAGGCTTCCAACCACATTCTCCATGAGATGACCTTTGGTGGTGAGCTTGGAAGCAATCTTCATGGCACGACGCTCTAATTCCTCCTCGGATGTGGAAGGAGGAGGGTTAACTTGATTATCTTGAGTGCCATCTTGAGCTTGTTCTAGATCTTGAGCTTGCTCTTGATCTTGAACTTGCTCGAGGGGAAGAACTTGACCTTGGGCATCATTCGGTGGTTCACCACCATATTGAGATTTATCTTGCCCTTGGTCTTGTTCACAAGGTTTAGGGCCTTCACTTTGTTCTTCGGAAGCGTGTGGGTCTTGGGGAGGATGGCTCCACTTGAGTGGAGCATTGTCCTTCTCCTTCGTCCACAAGGGGTTCCTCAATGGGTAGGATATGACCCTCACCCATTCTTCTTATGGCTTGGGGAGGAAGTTCATCACCTATATCACAAGTACCACTTTGCTCCACTTGGGAGCCGTTATTTTCGTCAAACTCTACGTTACACATCTCCTCAGTGAGTCCGGTGAACTTGTTGAGGACACGGTAAGCATGAGAGTTTGTAGCATAACCAACAAATATGCCTTCATAAGCTCTAGCCTCAAATTTAGACAAACGAACACCTTTCTTGAGAATGAAACACTTACACCCGAATACCCGGAATTACTTGAGGTTTGGCTTGTTACCAGTAAGTATTTCATAAGGAGTCTTGTTCAAGCCTTTGCGGAGATAGAGCGATTTGATGCATGACATGCTGTGTTAATGGCTTCAGCCCAAAAGTTGTATGGAGACTTGAACTCCGCCATCATGGTCCTTGCCGCATCCATCAACGTCCGGTTCTTCCTCTCCGCGACACCATTTTGTTGAGGGGTATAGGGTGCAGCATACTGATGCTTGATCCCCTCATCACTAAGAAACTCATCCAAGGTGTAGTTCTTGAATTCGGTGCCGTTGTCACTTCTTATTGTCAAGATCTTTGCATCATGTTGACGTTGAGCTTCATTTGCAAAGTCGATGATGGTTTGCTGAGTTTCACTCTTCCTCTTGAAGAAATATACCCAAGTGTATCTTGAATAATCATCCACAATCACCAAGCAATACTTCCTACCCCCAAGACTATCAAAGGATGGAGGCCCAAAGAGGTCCATGTGAAGGAGTTCCAAGGGTCTCTTCGAGTAGATGATAGTCGTGGGAGGGTGATCCTTTTCATGAAGCTTTCCTTCGATACAAGCACTGCAAGCACGATCTTTGGCAAAACTAACATTTGTTAGTCCACGGACATGGTCCCCCTTGAGAAGACTTTGCAAAGATCTCATATTGACGTGGGCTAAACGGCGATGCCAAAGCCATCCCACGTCAACTTTAGCCATTAGGCATGTCGCGGTCTTAGTGGGTCGCTCCGAAAAGTTAATCACATAGAGACCGTTCTCGACATGCCCAACAAAGGCTACTTTAAGAGTCTTGCTCCACAAGAGGGCCACGGTATCAATATCAAAGAAAGTGGCAAAACCCATGAGTGCAAGTTGACGAACGGAAAGTAAATTGTATGCAAGGGACTCAACAAGCATGACTTTCTCGATCGTTAGATCATGAGAAATGACAACCTTGCCAAGACCCAATACCTTAGAATGTGAGGCATCACCCCACTCGACATTGGTGGGCATAGATGGGATCTTTTGCACGTCCACCACCAAGTCCTTGCTCCCGGTCATATGATTTGTTGCTCCACTATCGAGCAACCATGATCCCCCACCAGAAGCAAACACCTACAAGAGATCAATGCTTGGTTTTAGGTACCCATTTAGTAATGGGTCCTTTGATGTTATTAATAAGGGTCTTAGGAACCCAAATAGACCATTCAATGTACTCATAAGGAGAGCCAACAAATTTAGCATAAACATGCCCATCACTAGCACGGCACAACACATAAGAAGGGTTAAAGTCGCCGGCTTTGTTGGAGGAGGTGGTTTTGCCCTTTTTGACATCAACACCCTTCACATTGTTCTTCTTCTCCTTAGGAGCACCCTCTCCCTCTTTCACAAAGGTTTGCTTGAGAGGAGGAGGTCGTTTGGTCTTGTCGTTCTTCTTCTTGTTCTTGGACTTGGGTGCGAACCCAATTCTCTTCTTGGCCACAACTTCCTTTTGATTGCTCAAAAGGTCGTTGAGGTTCTTCTCATCTTGAATGCATGTCACAAGGCCTTTATCAAGTTGATCCTTCAATTTGGCATTCTCCTCCACAAGATGCACATGCTCACAACACGGGTTAGTGGCATATGCATTATCAATTAATACCATATGAGGAAAGGTGGCATTTTCCTTGGTTAGCTTAACTTGGAGTTGAGCATGAGACTCCTTGAGGTTGCATGAGCACCCTTCAAGACCTTGTGGGCCTTATCAAGTACATCAAACTCCTCCTTGAGTCTAGCATGATCAGCCCCAAGTTTAGCCTTCTCGAAAGTTAGCACACGAGACACAACAAGAGCATGATCAAGATCTTTCTTTAACTTGGCATGGTCATCGTTGTGTGAATCCTCAAGAGCCAAACGATGCCCACGCTCTTACTCAAGAGCATTAGAGAGATCCGATATCTCATCGGCATAGTCACGACTATGACCTTCCATCTTAGAGATGGTTTCTTCATGAGCCTCGATCATGTCATTGGCTTCACCAAGTTGTTCCAAGAGAGCAACAAAGTGCTTCTTGGATTTGCCGTTGAGCTTACTCATAAAAGACTCAAATTCATTGACTTCCTCATTAGACCCCTCACTTTCATCAATGCCATCCGTCAAAGAGGGATTAGTAATGATGGTGGTTTTGATGTTGTGGGGTTACCTTGTTGGTAGCTTTAGCCATGAGGCACTTGGCGGTGATGTTCTCGTTGGGTGAATCGAAGAGAGACATCCAGGGAGTTGTGGCAATGGCAACGGATGCCATGGCCATTGCTTCACTATCTTCATCATCATCGTCATCCTCACGGTATTCTTCTTGAACCACCAACCCTCAAGTAGGAGTCTTCTTGGTGAAGTTGTTCTTGTTGGGGAAGGACTTGGCTTTGTCTTTTCGGATGAGCTTGCCACCATTGTCTTCCCTCTTCTCGTAAGGACAATCCGCAATGAAATGGCTCACATTGCCACAGTTGTAACAAGTTCTTACTCGTTGCTTGCCCTTGAAGCCACTTGAGTTGTTCTTGTTGAAATTGGGCCTTGAGTTCTTCTTGCTCCAAAATTTCCTTGAAGCAAGAGCCATGTGCTCATGATAATCATATTTTGTATCTTCGGGGTTGCTCTCCTCTTCTTCCTCTTCTTCCTCTTCTTCCATAATATCCTTGGCCTTCAATGCAAGGTTGGGTTTCTTTGCCCTTTGAGAGCAGAGCACCGCATTATCGGCGGTCTTGTCCAAGATGGTCATTGCAACGAACTCATCCAACACTTCACTTGAGGTCATGGAGTGGAAGTCCGGTCTTTGACGAATGACGGAGGACATGGCCTTGTTGTAGGGCATCATGGCCTTGAGGAACTTGCGCTTGATCCAATTGTCATCCGTGTCCTTGCTCCCATGATCTTGGAGTGAGACCACGAGTTTGGTTAATCTTCGAAAGAGCTCACGAGGTTCTTCGTCTTCTTTCATTGCAAACTCATTGGCTTCATCTTGCACCACTTCATAGCTGGAGCGTTGAATGCTTGCGCTTCCCCGATAAAGAGACACAATGCATTGCCATGCATCTTTGGCCATGGCATGGGGTCGGAGATGAGGGAGATCTTCGGGGAGGATAGAATCTTGGATGATGAAGAGAGCATTCTCATTGAATTGATTATCCACTGCTTCTCTAGGGGTGAAGTTGCTTCGGTCATGTGGATAGAAACCTTCTTCAATGATTCTCCAAAGATTAGTATTCACATGATTTAAATGACGCTTGAAGCGATACACCCAAGAATCAAAATCCTCATTTTTCACAATCTTAGGAGGAGGACCGGCATGATTTAAATGAGTAGAGGGAATCGGTCCTCCATAAGTTGGGGGTTCCACATGGGCAAAGATGCCGGTGCCATTTCTACCACTAGTAGAAGGACCCTTCTCACTATTAGCTCCCCCCTTGTCGGAGTTAGCATCCATCACCTTGTTAGTGGGATCACCCACTTTCAACGACAAGGTAGGTAGCTTAAGTCCTTCTAAGAATTTATTAAACATGCTTTCAACCGTGGTTGTCATGGAGGTTTTCAATGTGTCCAAGGCCACATTGAATTCCTCACGGGACATCACGGTTTCCCCATCACCCGTAGACGAGATTGGATTCACACCGGAGTGCTCCTCCTCCCCACCGTCTACGATGTCAACCATACTCTTCGGACGGCAAAGTCCTTAATAAAGAGACGAGGCTCTGATACCAATTGAAAGGATCGATATAGTTGACTAGAGGGGGGGTGAATAGGCAACTAACAATTTTTAGCTTTTCTTTACCAAATTAAACTTTGCATCAAAGTAGGTTGTCTAAATATGCAACTAGGTGAACAACCTATATGATGCAACAACAATAAGTGCACAAGCAAGCAGGGGATACAACACAAATAGCTTGCACAAGTAAAGGCACGAGATAACCAAGAGTGGAGTCGATGGAGACGAGGATGTGTTACCGAAGTTCCTTCCTTTTGAGGGGAAGTACGTCTCTGTTAGAGCGGTGTGGAGGCAGAATGCTCCCCAAGAAGCCACTAGGGCCACCGTATTCTCCTCACGCCCTCACACAATGCGAGATGCCGTGATTCCACTATTGGTGCCCTTGAAGGCGGCGACCGAACCTTTACAAACAAGGTTGGGGCTATCTCCACAACTTAATTGGAGGCTCCCAACGACACCACGAAGCTTCACCATAATGGACTATGGCTCCGAGGTGACCTCAACCGTCTAGGGTGCTCAAACACCCAAGAGTAACAAGATCCGCTAGGGATAAGTGGGGGAATCAAATTTATCTTGGTGGAAGTGTAGATCGGGGCCTTCTCAATCTATCCCGAGCAAATCAACAAGTTTGATTGGCTAGGGAGAGAGATCGGGCGAAAATGGAGCTTGGAGCAACAATGGAGCTTTTGGGGGAAGAGGTGAGTCAACTTTGGGGAAGAAGACCCCTTTATATAGTGGGGGGAACAATCCAACCGTTACTCCCCAAGCAGCCCTGCATAGAGCGGTACTACCGATTGGGTGGGCGGTACTACCGCTGAACCAGCGGTACTACTGTCCCCTCCTAGCGGTACTGCCGCGCACACGAGGGGAGCAAGGACCTGGACCCAGAGCGGTACTACCGCGGAGGTAAGGGCAGTACTACCGCTTGGGGCGGTACCACTGCCACTACTGCCGCAGCTAGTACCGCACAACCCGACACGAGAAAAAGAGGCCTCGATTCGAGGCAGTAGTAGCCCGGAGCCTCATCGGTACTACGGCCGAAGACAACAAGCGGTACTACCACTGAGGAGCAGTACTACCGCATGATGTGCTTCGGCGGTACTACCGCTGAGGACCATGGTACTACCGCTGGGACTAGTCATGGCAAGCTAGGAGAGGAAAGGGAACTCCATTGAAGCGGAAAGAAACAGCGGGTGCGATAAGGATGTGTACATGTTGATTCCACCCTAGCCTTACCAAAGCAGATACCCTCTTGATAGTACGGTGACTCCTACGAAACTAGTCCACCAACATAGAAACGAAAGAGCAACACCGTCTTGAATAAAACACCGAGGGGAGAGAATCGTCTCGTGCCATAGGATGAATCTCTGAAAAACTCAACGCACACGATTAGTCCGCAAAAGCATTGTCATCAATCACCAAAACACCTTGGGGATAAATATGCCCTTACAATGGTGTTATTAGATGTTGTGTACCTGAGCATGAACAGGAACAGATCCTACGTAAGTGTCACTTCGAGGCTTATGGAGGACACCATGCTAGAGATAGAACTGCGCATAAGGTATTGCAATCTGGTTTTTGTTGGCCTACTCTCTTTAAGGATGCCCGTAAGTTTGTCTTGTCTTGCGATGAATGTCAAAGAATTGGTAATATTAGTAGACGTTAATAAATGCCTATGAATTATTTACTTGTTATTGAACCATTTGATGTTTGGGGCTTTGATTGTATGGGATCCTTTCCTTCCTCTAATGGTTATACACATATTTTAGTTGTTGTTGATTACGTTACTAAGTGGGTAGAAGCTATTCCAACTAGTAGTGCTGATCATAACACCTCTATTAAGATGCTTAAAGAAGTTAATTTTTCCGAGGTTTGGAGTCCCTAGATATTTAATGACTGATGGTGGTTCACATTTTATTCATGGTGCTTTTAGTAAAATGCTTGCTAAGTATGATGTTAATCGTAGAATTGCATCTCCATATCACCCACAGTCTAGTGGCCAAGTAGAATTGAGTAACAGAGAGCTTAAATTGATTTTGCAAAAGACTATTAATAGATCTAGAAAGAATTGGTCCAAGAAACTTGATGATGCATTATGGGCTTATAGAACTGCATATAAGAATCCTATGGGTATGTCTCCATATAAAATGGTTTATGGGAAAGCATGTCACTTACCTCTCGAACTAGAACATAATGCATATTGCCATTAAAGAGCTCAATTATGATTTCAAACTTGCTGGTGAGAAGAGGTTATTTGACATTAGCTCACTTGATGAATGGAGAACTCAAGCATATGAGGATGCCAAACTGTTTAAAGAAAAAGTTAAAAGATGGCATGACAAAAGGATACAAAAGCGTGAGTTTAATGTTGGTGATTATGTGTTACTTTTCAACTCTCGTTTAAGATTTTTTGTGGGAAAACTCCTGTCTAGATGGGAAGGTCCTTACGTTATCGAGGAGGTCTATCGCTTTGGTGCCATAAAAATCAACAACTTCAAAGGCACAAATCCGAAGGTGGTGAAAGGTCAAAGAATCAGACATTATATCTTAGGTAATCCCATAAATGTTGAAACCAATGTGATTGAAACCGTAACCCCGGAGGAATACATAAGGGACATTTTCTAGAACGTTTCAGACTCCAAAAAGGAATAGGTATGTGGTACGGTAAGTAAACCAACTCCAAAACAGTTCTAACAGCATTTTTTCTCCGTTTTGGAATATTTAAGAAAATAGGAAAATAAGAAGTAGTCCGGGAAGGACACGAGGCATCCACGAGGGTGGAGGGCGCGCCCTACCCCCCTGGGCATGCCCCCTGCCTCGTGGGCACCTCGTGTGCTCTCCAGACTCTGTTTTCTTGCACTATGCTTCTTTTAGTCGGTAAAAATTCATTATATAATCTCCCGAAGGTTTTGACCACCGTACCACGATGAAATCCTCTGTTTTTGTCTTGAGCTGTTTCTGTCGTAGATTAGAGCAAGATGTATTCTCAAGAGTCAGTAGGGGAGAGTCGGGTGTCTCATCCGACACCGGGACCAGGAGCAAATAGCGATGCTGATAACTTTGGGCCATTAATGCAGGAAGAGATGGAGGCCGATTTGAAAAGGATAGATGCCATGGAGGAGGATCAAGAAGTTACTTCTTGTTTCCGAGCCGGATTCACGATGGGGGAACTATAGAGCTCAGCTATTCCAAACTCGGTCATCCCTTCCAATGTTATATTTATTTCTTATGAAAATATGAAAAAGAGTATCACTTCTTCTCCAGCAGCTATGCAACATCCATGGGTGAAAGGGGCTTTAGCTGTGATGGGTAAGCTCCGTAAGGAAATAATGGACCTCAAGCAGCAAGTCAACAAGCTCGAGGAGGAGAATCGTATCCTGAGGGGCATCATCGCCAAAAATATCATGATAACCCACAAGTGTAGGGGATCGCAACAGCTTTCGAGGGTAAAGTATTCAACCCAAATTTATTGATTCGACACAAGGGGAGCCAAAGAATATTCTTATGTATTAGCAGTTGAGTTGTCAATTCAACCACACCTGGATAACTTAGTATCTGCAGCAAAGTATTTAGTAGCAAAAGTGGTATGATAGTAAAGGTAACAGTGGCAAAAGTAAAGATAATAGTTTTTGGGTTTTTTGTAGTAGTTGTAACAATAGCAACGGAAAAGTAAATAAGCGAAGAACAATATATGAAAAGCTCATAGGCAATGGATCAGTGATGGATAATTATGCCGGATGCGATTCCTCATGTAATAGCTATAACATAGGGTGACACAGAACTAGCTCCAGTTCATCAATGTAATGTAGGCATGTATTCCGTAAATAGTCATACATGCTTATGGAAAAGAACTTGCATGACATCTTTTGTCCTACCCTCCCGTGGCAGCGGGGTCCTAGTGGAAACTAAGGGATATTAAGGCCTCCTTTTAATAGAGAACTGGAACAAAGCATTAACACATAGTGAATACATGAACTCCTCAAACTACGGCCATCATCGAGAAGTATCCCGATTATTGTCACTTCGGGGTTGTCGGATCATAATACATAATAGGTGACTATAGACTTGCAAGATAGGATCAAGAACACACATATATTCATGAAACCATAATAGTTTCAGATCTGAAATCATGGCACTCGGGCCCTAGTGACAAGCATTAAGCATAGCAAAGTCATAGCAACATCAATCTCAGAACATAGTGGATACTAGGGATCAAACCCTAACAAAACTAACTTGATTACATGGTAAATCTCATCCAACCCATCACCGTCCAGCAAGCCTACGATGGAATTACTCATGCACGGCGGTGAGCATCATGAAATTGGTGATGGAGGATGGTTGATGATGACGACGACGATGAATCCCCCTCTCCGGAGCCCCGAACGGACTCCAGATCAGCCCTCCCGAGAGATATTAGGGCTTGGCGGCGGCTCCGTGTCGTAAAACGCGATGAAACTTTCTCTCTGATTTTTTTCTCCCCGAACGTGAATATATGGAGTTGGAGTTGAGGTCGGTGGAGGTCCAGGGGGGCCACGAGATAGGGGGGCGCGCCCTATAGGGGGGGGGGGGCGCCCCCCTGTCTCGTGGACAGGGTGTGGGCCCCCTGGTGTATTTATTTTGCCGAACAATTCTTATTAATTCCAAAAAGTGCCTCCGTGGATTTCCAGGACGTTCCGAGAACTTCTCTTTTCTACACATAAAACAACATCATGGCAGTTCTGCTGAAAATAGCGTCAGTCCGGGTTAGTTTCATTCAAATCATGCAAGTTAGAGTCCAAAACAAGGGCAAAAGTGTTTGGAAAAGTAGATACGTTGGAGACGTATCAACTCCCCCAAGCTTAAACCTTTGCTTGTCCTCAAGCAATTCAGTTGATAAACTGAAAGTGATAAAGGAAAACTTTTACAAACTCTGTTTGCTCTTGTTGTTGTAAACATGCAAAGCCATCATTCAGGTTCCAGCAAATATTATGAACTAACCATACTCACAATAACACTTAGGTCTCACAACTACTCATATCAATAGCATAATCAGTTAGCGAGCCATAATAATAGAACTCGGATGACAACACTTTCTCAAAACAATCATAACATGATATAACAAAAATGTATCTCGCTAGCCCTCTCTGAGACCGCAAAACATAAATGCAGAGCACCTTTAAAGATCAAGGACTGACTAAACATTGTAATTCATGGTAAAAGAGATCCAGTCAAGTCATTACCAATATAAACCAATAGTAATGAATGCAAATGACAGTGTGATCTCCAGCGGGTGTTTTTTAATAAGAAGGGTGATGACTCAACTTAAAAGTAAATAGATAGGCCCTTCGCAGAGGGAAGCAGGGATTTGTAGAGGTGCCAGAGCTTGATTTTAAAATAGAGATTGAATAACATTTTGAGCGGCATACTTTCACTGTCAACGCAATAACTATGAGATGGTTGTTTCTTTCATACTACATGCATTATAGGCAGCTCCCAAACAGAATGGTAAAGGTTTATACTCCCCCAACCACCAACAAGCATCAATCCATGGCTTGCTCGAAACAACGAGTGCCTCCAACTAACAACAGCCCTGGGGGAGTTTTTTTAATTATTTTGATTTGCTTTGATCTTTTTGGATCATGGGACTGGGCATCCCGGTTATCGGCCCTTTCTCATGAATGAGGAACGGAGTCCACTCCTCTTGAGAATAACCCACCTAGCATGGAAGATATAGTCAGCCCTAGTTGTAACATGAGCTGCTCGAGCATACAAAATAGAATTTCATTTGAAGGTTTGGAGTTTGACACATACAAATTTACTTGGAACGGCAGATAAATACCGCATATAGGAAGGTATAGTGGACTCATATGGAACAACTTTGGGGTTTAAGGAGTTTGGATGCACAAGCAGTATTCCCACTTAGTACGGGTGAAGGCTAGCAAAAGATTGGGAAGCGACCAACTGAGAGAGCGACAACTGTCGTAAACATGCATTAAAATTAATTTACATCGAGTACAAGCATGAGTAGGATATAATCTACCATGAACATAAATATCATGAAGGCTATGTTGATTTGATTCAACTACATGCATGAACATGTGCCAAGTCGAGTCACTCAATTCATTCAAAGGAGGATACCATCCCATCATATCACATCATAATCATTCTAATAGCATGTTGGCACGCAAGGTAAACCACTATAACTCATAGCTAATCAAGCCTGGCACAAGCAACTATAATCTCTAAATGTCATTGCAAATATGTTTACTTCATAATAAGCTAAATCAGGAACGATGAACTCATCATATTTACAAAAACAAGAGAGGTCGAGTTCATACCAACTTTTCTCATCTCAATAAGTCCATCATATATCGTCATTATTGCCTTTCACTTGCACGACCGAATGATGTGTATAATAATAATAGTACACGTGCATTGGACTAAGCTGGAATCTGCAAGCATTCAACTCAAGAGAGAAGACAACATAATATGGGCTCTAAGTAAAATAAACAATCATGCATATGAGAGCCACTAAGAATTTTCAATATGGTCTTCTCGACCCCCAAAGAAAAGAAAAGAAAATAAAACTATTTACACGGGAAAGCTCCCAACAAGTAAAAAGAAGAATAAGAAATCTTTTTGGGTTTTCATATTAATTCTACTACAAGCATGGAAATTAAACTAACTAATTTTTTTGGTTTTTCTTAAGGTTTATCAAACACACAAGAAGAAAACTAGAAAAAGAAATTTAAACTAGCATGGATAATACAATGAAAGAGTATGAGCACCGACGACTAGTGTGTAAACATGAATGTAAAGTCGGTGAGAAATACATACTCCCCCAAGCTTAGGATTTTGGCCTAAGTTGGTATAGTACCAAGGACCGCCTGGCCGATATCCATAAGTGAAACTGGGGTCGTACTGAGATGCAGCGGCAACCGCCTCCTGAGCTGCAGCGTGTTGGCGAGCTGCCTCCGCTCTCCCCTCGTGTTCAGCTGCTTCCTCCCTGGTGACAACATATCTTCCTTTTGCCTGATAATCAAAAAGGTAGGGAGCGGGAAGAGTAACATGGACGACATTGTGTTTGTCATAGATTAGTCTATATTGGAGGAATTGTTCATTCCTCCCAAGAAATTGATGATGTACCATAGCTTCAGAATCCAAATAAACAGGAGGTATTATCATATCTTCCTCTTGTGGGGCTATATTAAGATAATTAGCTACACGGGTTGCATAAATTCCTCCTTGAAGCCTGCTTCGACCATAAAATCATTGGATGGCCACTCACAAGCTCGTACATCCGCGTCCCTCGGCAATTCAACATCTTGCTCACTATAGCAATTCTAGGTCCTTTCTTTACCGAGGAACCACCTTGGTACATTATTCTAAGCATAATTCTTTTTCTGAAATAATTCTGAAATTTTAGTAACTTCAAAATAGAAGTGAATAAAACTAAACAAGATTGGTAGCAACTACTCCTACAAGTGCCTAGAGCCTATATCATGGATTGGAATTGCTTGGGACCTCAAAATTTTAACATGCAAGCTCAAGAACATGGTCACCTATGCAGCAAAAATTTGCAATGAATAAAGCACTAGAACAAAAACTAATTGGACCAATGGAGGATTCACATACCAAGCAACAATCTCCCAAAGCAGTTTTGTAAATGGAGCTTTGAGCAAGGAGATCGAAAATTTCAGCAAAATGAGCTAGAACTCGTGCTTGAGCTGGATGGGGATTTTTTGGGTAGAAGATGAAGTGTGTGGGTGCTGGCATAAGTGGAGTGGGCCCACTAGGGGCCCACGAGATAGGGGGTGCGCGCTCCACTCTCGTGGCCTGGTGCTTGCCCCTCCTGCAGTGTTTTCAGTGCCTAAAATCCTCAAATATTCCATAAAAATCATACTAAATTTGTAGGGCATCTGGAGCACTTTTATTTTCGGGCTATTTTTTAATGCACGAATAATTCAGAAAACAGACAAATAATACTATTTATGCTTTATTTATTATAAATAACAGAAAGTAAAAAGTGGGTACAGAAGGTTGTGCCTTCTAGTTTCATCCATCTCATGATCATCAAAATGAATCCACTAACAAGGTTGATCAAGTCTTGTTAACAAACTCATTCCGAATAACACGGAACCGGAGAAATTTCGAATAACACTAAATTACCTCAACCGGGATATGAAAATCCCCAACAATAAGAATATCATACTTTTTCTTGACAATAGGAAGAGGAAATTCAAAACCTCCAATAATAATAGTTGGAACTTTTCCAATAGAATTGATGCTATGAACTTGAGATTGTTTCCTCGGAAAGTGTACCCTATGCTCATTACCATTAACATGAAAAGTGACATTGCATTTGTTGCAATCAATAATAGCCCCTGCAGTATTAAGAAAAGGTCTACCAAGGATAATAGACATACTATCGTCCTCGGGAATATCAAGAATAACAAAGTCCGTTAAGATAGTGACATTTGCAACCACAACAGGCACATCCTCACAAATACCGACAGGTATAGCAGTTGATTTATCAGCCATTTGCAAAGATATTTCAGTAGGTGTCAACTTATTCAATTCAAGTCTACGATATAAAGACAGCGGCATAACACTAACACCGGCTCCAAGATCACATAAAGCAGTTCTAACATAATTTCTCTTAATGGAGCATGGTATAGTTGGTACACCCGGATCTCCTAGTTTCTTTGGTATTCCACCCTTAAAAGTGTAATTAGCAAGCATGGTGGAAATTTCAGCTTCCGGTATCTTTCTTTTATTTGTGATGATATCCTTCATATACTTAGCATAAGGATTTACTTTGAACATATCAGTTAAGCGCATACGTAAGAAAATAGGTCTAATCATTTCAGCAAAGCGCTCAAAATCCTCATCATCCTTTGACTTGGATGGTTTAGGATGGAAGGGCATGGGTTTCTGAACCCATGGTTCTCTTTCTTTACTGTGCTTCCTAGCAACAAAATCTCTCTTATCATGACGTTGATTCTTTGATTATGGGTTATCAAGATCAACAACAGGTTCAATCTCTACTTCATGGTTTTTGCTAGGTGGAGCATCAACATGAACATTATCATTATCATTATCACTAGGTTCATGTTCATCACCTAATTGAGTTTCAGCATCAGAAATAGAAATATCATTGGGATTCTCAGGTGTGTCTATAGTAGGTTCACTAGAAGCATGCAAAGTTCTATCATTTTTCTTTTTCTTCTTTTTAGAAGAACTAGGTGCCTCTAAATTGTTTCTCTGAGAATCCTGCTCGATTCTCTTAGGGTGGCCTTCAGGATACAAAGGTTCCTGAGTCATTCTACCAGTTCTAGTAGCCACTCTAACAGCAAAGTCATTTTTATTATTTAATTCATCAAGCAAATCGTTCTGAGCTTTGAGTACTTGCTCAGCTTGAGTAGCAACCATAGAAGCATATTTGAAAATGAGTTTGAGTTCACCTTTAACTCTAGACATATTATCGCTCACGTGTCCTATCTCGAAAGCTCGAAAGCATTATTCTTTAACTCTCTACCAACATAAGAATTAAAACTTTCTTGCCTAGCCATAAAGTCATCAAATTCATCTAAGCAAGGGCTATGAAATTTAGTAGAGGGGATTTCAACTTTATCATATCTATAGAGAGAATTTACCTTTACTACCTGTGTCGGGTTATCAAGACAATGTGGTTCTTCAATAGGTGGTATATTAAGAACATGTATTTCTTCAATAGGAGGTAAATTCTTAACATCTTCAGTTTTAATACCTTTTTCTTTCATTGATTTCTTTGCCTCTTGCATATCTTCAGGACTGAGAAATAAAACACCTCTCTTATTTGGAGTGGGTTTAGGAATAGGCTCAAGAGTTGGCTCAATTGATTCAGGAATTGCCTCAGGAATTGGCTCAGGAAGAGTCCAATTATTTTCATTGGTCAACATATTATTCAATAATATTTCAGCTTCGTCAACTGTTCTTTCCCTAAAAACACAACCAGCACAACTATCCAAGTAGTCCTTGGAAGCATCGGTTAGTCCATTATAAAAGATATCAAGTATTTCATTTTTCTTGAGAGGATGATCAGGAAAAGCATTAAGTAATCGGAGAAGCCTCCCCCAAGCTTGTGGGAGACTCTCTTCTTTGATTTGCACAAAATTATATATTTCCCGCAAGGCAGCTTGTTTCTTATGAGCAGGGAAATTTTTAGCAGAGAAGTAATAAATCATATCATGGGGACTACGCACACAACCAGGAGCAAGAGAATTATACCAAGTCTTAGCATCACCCTTTAATGAGAACGAAAATATCTTAAGGATATAAAAATAGCGAGACTTCTCATCATTAGTAAACAGGGTAGCTATATCATTCAACTTGGTAATATGTGTCACAACAGTTTTAGATTCAAGGCCATAAAAAGGATCAGATTCAACTAAAGTAATAATAATCTCAGGATCAATAGAGAATTCATAATCCTTATCAGTAACACAGATAGGTGAAGTAGCAAAAGCAGGGTCAGGTTTCATTCTAGTATTAAGAGACTGCTGCTTCCATTTAGCTAATAATTTCTTAAGGTCATATCTATCATTGCAAGCAAATATAGCTCTAGCAGCTTCTTCATTCATAACATAACCCTCAGGAACAACAGGTAATTCATAATCATTGGGAGAACCTTCATCATCACTATCATCAATAATAGCATCTTCAATAATTTCATTCCCCCTAACTCTAGCAAGTTGTTCATCAAGAAATTCACCTAATGGCAAAGTAGTATCACACACAGAAGTAGTTTCATCATAAGTATCATGCAAAGCAGAAGTGGCATCATCATAACATGCGACATATCAGAATTCATAGCAGTAGCAGGTTTAGGTGTCGCAAGCTTACTAATAACAGAAGGAGAATCTAGTGCAGAGCTAGATGGTAGTTCCTTACCTCCCCTCGTAGTTGAGGGCAAAATCGTAGTTCTGTCGTCTTTCAAGTTCTTCATAGTGATCAACAGATATAAATCCCAAGTGACCCAGAAAATAGAGCTATTCTCCTCGGCAACGACGCCAGAAATTAGTCTTGATAACCCACAAGTGTAGGGGATCGCAAAAGCTTTCGAGGGTAAAGTATTCAACCCAAATTTATTGATTCGACACAAGGGGAGCCAAAGAATATTCTTGAGTATTAGCAGTTGAGTTGTCAATTCAACCACACCTGGATAACTTAGTATCTGCAGCAAAGTATTTAGTAGCAAAAGTGGTATGATAATAAAGGTAATAGTGGAAAAAGTAAAGATAATAGTTTTTGGGTTTTTTTGTAGTAGTTGTAACAATAGCAATGGAAAAGTAAATAAGCGAAGAACAATATATGAAAAGCTCATAGGCAATGGATCAATGATGGATAATTATGTCGGATGCGATTCCTCATGTAATAGCTATAACATAGGGGGACACAGGACTAGCTCCAGTTCATCAATGTAATGTAGGCATGTATTCCGTAAATAGTCATACGTGCTTATGGAAAAGAACTTGCATGACATATTTTGTCCTACCCTCCCATGGCAGCGGGGTCCTAGTGGAAACTAAAGGATATTAAGGCCTCCTTTTAATAGAGAACCGGAACAAAGCATTAACACATAGTGAATACATGAACTCCTCAAACTACGGTCATCATCGAGAAGTATCCCGATTATTGTCACTTCGGGGTTGTCGGATCATAACACATAATAGGTGACTATAGACTTGCAAGATAGGATCAAGAACACACATATATTCATGAAAACATAATAGGTTCAGATCTGAAATCATGGCACTCGGGCCCTAGTGACAAGCATTAAGCATAGCAAAGTCATAGCAACATCAATCTCAGAAAATAGTGGATACTAGGGATCAAACCCTAACAAAACTAACATGATTACATGGTAAATCTCATCCAACCCATCACCGTCTAGCAAGCCTACGATGTAATTACTCACGCACGGCGGTGAGCATCATGAAATTGGTGATGGAGGATGGTTGATGATGACGACAGCGACGAATCCCCTTCTCCGGAGCCCCAAACGGACTCCAGATCAGCCCTCCCGAGAGAGATTAGGGCTTGGCAGCGGCTCCGTGTCGTAAAACATGATGAAACTTTCTCTCTGACTTTTTTCTCCCCGAACGTGAATATATGGAGTTGGAGTTGAGGTCGGTGGAGGTCCAGGGGGCCGATGAGATAGGGGGAGCGCCCTATAGGGGGGCGGGGCGCCCCCTGTCTCGTGGACAGGGTGTGGGCTCCCTGGTGTATTTCTTTCGCCCAACAATTCTTATTAATTCCAAAAAGTGCCTCCGTGGATTTCCAGGACATTCCGAGAACTTTTGTTTTCTACACATAAAACAACATCATGGCAGTTCTGCTGAAAACGACGTCAGTCCGGGTTAGTTTGATTCAAATAATGCAAGTTAGAATCCAAAACAAGGGCAAAAGTGTTTGGAAAAGTAGATACGTTGGAGACGTATCATATCACATCACCACCTCCGAAGGAGACATAATCACATGGGTATGGGTACTCCCCTTGGCAACTGCCAAGCTTGGGGGAGGTGCCCCGGTATCGTATCACCATCACACTCCTATCTTTACTGTTTTTCTTAGTTCATTCCTTTTAGTAATATCTTGATCTAGTAGAATAAAGTTTTAGTATGATCTAGTTTTGAGTTTTGCCTTATGATCCTTCTATGTAATCGAGTCCGTGAGCTATATATAATAAAGATTAGTGTTGAGTCAAGGGTTTTATTATCTTACTTTGATCTTGAGGGAATAAAAGAAAAAGAAAGAATAAAAAGAAATAAAGAGATCATATGGATCTTATGGAGAGTAATGACTTCACATATTAAGAGTATGATGAATAAAAGTTGTTGAGAGTTGGCAAACATAGTTTTTGTCATTGTTGCAATTAATAGGAAGTAATAAAGAAAGAGAGGTTCTCACATATAAATATACTATCTTGGACATCTTTTATGATTGTGAGCACTCATTAAAATACGAAATGCTAAAGAGTTGATCTTGGACAAGGAAGACAACTTAATGGGTTATGTTTTCTTATATCCGAAATAAAGTATATTGTCGTGGATCATGCAACATGTTGAGCTTGCCTTTCCCCCTCATGCTAGCCAAATTCTTTGCACCAGAGATACTACTTGTGCTTCCGAATATCCTTAAACCCAGTTTTGCCATGAGAGTCCGCCATACCTACCTATGGATTGAGTAAGATCCTTCAAGTAAGTTGTCATGCTGCATGCAATAAAAAATGCTCTCTAAATATGTATGATTTATTAGTGTGGAGAGAATAAGCTTTATACGATCTTCTGATGTGGAAGCAATAAAAGCAACGGACTGCATAATAAAGGTCCATATCACAAGTGGCAATATAAAGTGGCGTTATTTTGCATTAAGATTTCGTGCATCCAACCGTAAAAGCACATGACAACCTCTACTTCCCTCTGCGAAGGGCCTATCTTTTACTTTTGCCTTATACTCCCTTCGTTCGGAATTACTTGTCGCAGAAATGGATGTATCTAGACGTATTTTAGTTCTAGATACATCCATTTCCGAGACAAGTAATTCCGAACGGAGGGAGTACCTTGTACTAGAGTCATGGTGATCTTCACCTTTCCTTTTTACATTTTATCCTTTGGCAAGCACCTTGTGTTGGAAAGTCATGATATATATATATCCAATTGGATGTAAGTTAGCATGAACTATTACTGTTGACATTACCCTTGAGGTAAAAGGTTGCGAGGCAACACTATAAGCCCCTATCTTGCTCTATGTCCGATTAAAACCCCATACCCATAAGAATTGCATGAGTGTTAGCAATTGTGAAAGACTAAATGATAGTTGAGTATGTGGACTTGCTGAAAAGCTCTTACATTGACTCTTTCCGATTTTATGATAAATTGCAATTGCTTCAATTACCGAGATTATAGTTTGTTAATTTTCAATGAAGTTTCTGATTCATACTTGACACTGTGAATTACTTTAGCATAAGAAGTCATATGACAATATTTATATATGTTGTTGTTATAAGAATGATCACGATGCCCTCATGTCCGTATTTTATTTTATCGTCACCTCTTTCTCTAAACATGTGGACATATTTTTTGATATTGGCTTCCGCTTGAGGACGAGCGAGGTCTAAGCTTGGGGGAGTTGATACGTCCATTTTGCATCATGCTTTGATATTGACATTTATTGCATTATGGGCTGTTATTACACGTTATGTCACAATACTTATGCCTGTTCTCTCTTATTTTACAAGGTTTACACAAAGAGGGAGAATGCCGGCAGTTGGAATTCTGGGCTGGAAAAGGAGCAAATATTAGAGACCTATTCTGCACAACTCCAAAAGTCCTGAAACTCCATGGAAGTTATTTTTGGAATTAATAAAAAATATCGAGCAAAGAAAATACCAAAGGGGGGGGACACCCACCGCCCACGTGGGTGGGTGGCGGGCCCTACCCCCTGGGCACGCCCCCTACCTTGTGGGCCCCCTGGCATGCCTCCGGTGCCCATCTTCTGCTATATGAAGTCTTTTACCATGGAAAAAATCATAAGCAAGCTTTCAGGATGAGACACCGCCACCACAAGGCGGAACCTTGGCGGAAACAATCTAGGGCTCCTGCGGAGCTGTTCTGCCGGGGAAACATCCTTCCGGGAGGGGGAAATCGTCACCATCGTCATCACCATCGATCCTCTCATCGGGAGGGGGTCAATCTCCATCAACATCTTCACCAACACCATCTCCTCTCAAACCCTAGTTCATCTCTTGTATCCGATCTTTGTCTCAAAGCCTCAGATTGGTACCTGTGGGTTGCTAGTAGTGTTGATTACTCCTTGCAGTTGATGCTAGTTAGTTTATTCGGTGGAAGATCATATGTTCAAATCCTATATGCATATTAATACTGTCGGCGTTCTGGGAACGGGGGTCCCCAGACTTGCCTGCCTGCGCCCTGCGGCGTGGCTCAAAGGAGGCCCAGCGCAGCCCATCTTCATCAACAAAAGCTCAAGACCCTCGCGAGGGGCCAAGCCTCGCGGGGCGGACGACCAGGAGCTTCCTCAGGCATGGCCTCGTCAGGCTGGCTCACGAGGAGGCGGAGAGTTCAAGGTGGGGTACCTCGCGAGGTGCCCATCACGCAAGCCATGACAACCAAGGGCGCCAGTCGGGCGCTAGCCCGCGCAGTGTCCTCCTTTCCTCTTTGGAGCAAAGGGAGCAAGCGCAGGCGAGGGCATCAAGCAAAGGCATCCATTTCGGTGCAACAAGACCAAGACCAGCCCAACAGCAGGGAAGAAGTCATTGTGGAGCCCAAGCAGGCGTCACCACCAGAGCCTTTGACAGACGAGGACCAACTTTAGTCAGGATAAGTGTACCAGTTGTTCCCCTTCAAAATGGCCAATTGTTGGCACCCTTCCCGCTCAATATTTGGGAAGAGGCCCAGGGCCTTTGCCTATAAATAGGACTAGCCACCCCCAGGGTAGGGCATCAAAAAGAGAGACCGGGCCTAGCAACCGAGAATCCACGAGCCAGAACCAAGTAGCACCAGCCAAGAACAGACCCTCGCGAGGCTGTTCTTCCTTGTATTGTTCATCATTAGCCCAAGAGGCAATCCACCACACCACACACTGGAGTAGGGTATTATACCACAATGGTGGCCTGAACCAGTATAAATCTTGTGTCTCTTGTGTTGTTCTATTGGGTAGTTTAGATCCTAGCGATTCGGCGAGGAACAGGTAGGCAGAGGGTTGAATCTCTGCGCGCACCCCAGAGTTCGAACCTCAAGGATCTGCCGGAACCCGAAATCCGACATTTGGCGCGCCAGGTAGGGGTGCGCCGGAATTTGCCTTCCGTCGTCTTGTTCTTCTCCGACCATCGCATCCATGTCTGACACTCGTCGGGCTCACACCGAGCGCCGAGCCGTCCTCGCTTCCCAAGTCGCCCAGACGGCTCCCGTCGGCGTGCGCCCTCGTCGTTCCCCATCACCTACCGTCAACGCCACCATCGGCCCGGTGGGGAACGAACACCAAGCGTCGTCCCAACATCCATCCATGAGGTGGGACGGCCGCACTGCCACACCCTCGCTCACCCCTGCTGGTTCTTCGTCACGCGCGCCCCGCGCGACCATGGAGGCCCGAGCTGCGCTCATCGCGGCAAACGAGCTCTTGCGCTACCGCCCCATCGACGACGTCTACGAAGAGTGGCTCGACCGAGTCACTGAACTCGTCCGCGCCGCCGGGGGCTCCCCCGCGCCGTCATTCTCACTGCACCGCGCCCTGCCCTGCGCGGGCAATGAAGCTCCTGGGGCGCCTCAGCCACCTCCACCTCAAGAAGGCGCCCTGGCCCCAAGGCGCGCGGCCCCTGGGCGGAACCCGCTCCGTCAGGCGCCGGCGCAGCAAGAGCAGAGCTGCCAAGAAGTCCCTCGCCCTCGAGAAGCTGCCCGAGCGCTCCCTGCTCCAGCACGTCAAGACCCTGCGCTGCCTCCAGCCGCGGTGCATGGGGACCCGCAGGACCAAGCTCTTCATCGCCCCAGGCCTCCTGTGGCCACAGCAGGCTGCCGCGCCTTCACCTCCGAGCTGCGCAGCGTCGCGTGGCCCGGCAAGTTCAAGCCAGACCTGCCTCCTCGCTACGACGGCACGGCTGACCCTGCAGAGTTCCTCCAGATCTACGAGTTGGGCATCGAGGCTGCCAACGGAGACGAAAAGGTCATGGCAAACTGGTTTCCCATGGCGCTCAAGGACGGAGCCCGCACCTGGCTCCTGAATCTGGCCCCAGGCACGATCTCCTCCTGGGACGAGATGCGCACCCGCTTCATCGCCAACTTCCAGGGTACTCGCGACCGGCCACCCGCCATGAGCGACATGCGCCGTATCAAGCAGCAACCAGGGGAAACCCTGCAGAAGTACATCCAGCGCTTCAACAACGCGCGCCTCAAGATCCCCATGGTGACAGAGGAGGCCATCATCTCAGCCTTCTCCGACGGTGTGCGCGATGTCAAGATGAAGGAGGAGCTGGCGATGCATGAAGACCTGTGCACCTCCTTGGAGCTGTTCAACTTGGCGACCAAGTGCGCCAGGGCTGAGGAGGGACGCCTCTCCCTCCTCGAGCTGCCTACCGCGGACCCAGAAGAGAAGAAGCCCAAGGCCAAGGACGTGAAGCACAAGGGGGCTACCGTACTCGCGGCCGAGACAGACACCAAGCGGGGCAGAGATCATCCCGAATCCTCCAAAGGCAGTCAGTACTGCATGTACCACGACCTCCACACCCACAACACCAACGAATGCCAAGAGCTCCGTGCGTGAAGGAAGGGTCGGCAGACGTCCCGACCGCAGCGACCGGGGCTACGGCCGAGGAGGAGGAAGGAACGCAGGACGTTGGGAAGACCGCGGCCCGCGCAAGGGTGGCGCGACCAACCTCGCGAGGATCGCTGGCAGGACCCGCCTCGCGAGGGAGGCTGGAGGGATCAGCCTCGCGAGGATCTCCCGCAAGGGAATGCAGGCCTCCCTCCGCTGCCGCCGTAGCCAAGGAGAAATGAAGACCGTCATCAGGACGAGGGGGCTGGGGGCTTCCAGGAACCACGTGCAATCGCCTGCATCCTGGGTGGAGCCCAAGCCCCAGCCTCTCAGCGCATCTTCAAGCAATTCGCCCGCGAAGTGAATGCAGTCCTTCCTAAGCTCGAGGCCACGCACCCTCTCAGGTGGTCGGCATGCGCCATCACGTTCAGTTCAGCAGATCAGCTCAAGTGCGCGGCCACAGCCGGAGTCCTCCCGATGCTTTGTTCGCCAATCATCAGCAACGTGCTAGTCACCGGGACCCTCATCAACGACGGAGCAGGGCTCAATGTCCTGTCCGTGGAAACGTTCAACAATCTTCAAGTGCCCTACAGCCAGCTTCAGCCAACCAAGCCTTTCCCCGGAGTCACCGACGGCTCCACCGTCCCGATTGGGCAGGTCCGCCTTCCTGTCACCTTCGGGGCATGCGACAACTACCGCACCGAGCTCATCGACTTCGACATCGCCCACATTCGCCTGCCATACAACGCCATCCTCGGGTACCCGGCGCTGGCCAAGTTCATGGCCGTGACCCACCACGGCTACAACGTCCTCAAAATGCCAGGAAGTGGCGGGGTCATCACGGTGCCCTGCGAAGAGAGGGATGCAGTGTGCTCCCTGGAGCGAGCCTTTCAGGCCGCGTCACTGGAAGACCCGGATCGCGGAAGTAGGAGGCCTCCCGAGGCCGCCCCCAAGAAGAAGAAGACATCGTCCAGCCCGGCTCCTCAGGAGGCAGGCCCCTCAGGGCCCGCGCCTGCTCAGGGGGAACCTCCTTCCATCGCATAGGGAAGTGCGCCCGGCTCCCTCTTCAGGCAGGGCTCAGGGGCTCTCCCCTGGAGGGCCGCTGACCTCGCCAAGGTCACGAGGGAGGCGCTTGGGCACCATGTGGAGGCGTGTTTCAAAGCATGTTTCCCTCAAGAAGGAGCAAGGCAAGGAGGGACAAACCCTCAGGAGTTCATCAGCAAGGCCATTCAGGAGCTACAGGAGTCAAGGGTCATGAGAGGCAACCGCCGCTTACCCGCGGTGGCCCCCCATCCAGGCGAGGATATGTGGGTTGCGCGTCTGCATCGACATACCGAGGCTCAACCGAGCCGCGTCTCAGGAGTGCCTCTGGCCCTCGCGAGTGGGACGCTGCGAGGGCCCGCCCCACAGCTACATGCGCATGCCTTATGGCTTGCCGAACGCGGCTGCTGCGCACCAGCGCCTCATGAGGGCCACCCTGGAGGCTCAAGAAGTCAGGCGTTCTGCAGCCCTGGCGGAGATGGAGATGGCCCACGAGGAGCCGCCAGCGCCTCCGAAGCCTCCTGAGGCCCCTGGGCCTGGGGGTTCATGAGGATCGGCTCCCGCAGCCCACCGAGTCTGCTACACCAACACCCCTTCGTCCCCAACATCATCAGGTGACATCTTTCAAGTTTCGTTTCCGGCTGGGAGCGCCCTCAGGGCCGCATTATTCCCAGGCCGCGTGGGTCCGTCCCTGCGGCGTGTATCCCTTTTTGTTTCATGTCCTTAGCTTACCCTATTGGGGGCGCCCCTCGGGCTGCATCATCCCCAAGTCGCTCGGGCTTGACCCAGCGGCGTATACCCTCCTTGCGTTTACCTTAGGGCTATGATTTCGACCCATCATGCTTGTTATTTGGTGCCTTTTCCTCTTGGGTGTCGGAATCTTGGGTGTTAAAGGGGGGGTGCCTGAGCATCGCGACTTAGGGCTCCTACCGGCTCTCCGGCCCTCACCCTCTGGTCTTGTCCATGGCATCGCGACCTAGCATGCCAGCGACGGCTGAGACCAGCTCGAGAGCCGGGACCCGAGGACGTAGAGTTTCAACATCTAACCCAGCTTGCGCATTAAATGGGGGGGGGTGCCTGAGCATCACGACTCAGGGCTCCTACCGGCTCTCCGACCCTCACCCTCTGGTCTTGTCCATGGCATCGTGACCTGGCATGCCAGCGACGGCTGAGACCAGCTCGAGAGCCGGGACCCAAAGACGTAGAGCACTGGCATCTGGCCAAATTTGCAGGAACACACTCCAAGATAAGGCCCAGAGCCAGGCGCAACCCGCCTTGAGGTAGGGCCCCGTGAGTCCCGCGCAGGCTCACGGGAGCCCCAATACGCCTCGCCAGGCCTTTCGTGCCTCGTCGCCTCTCCAAAGCAACTAACAGCTAACTGTCGATTGCCACGACGAACTCCCGTTCCTTTTGTGATGAACCTGCAGGGTCCCTCCAAAGAGCATCGCGAGGCGAGGCCCTCACGGTGCTTTCTTCGCTCTCATTCATGCAACTCGCTTGCACGTTAAAGGGGGGGTGCCTGAGCATCGCGACTCAGGGCTCCTACCGGCTCTCCAGCCCTCACCCTCTGGTCTTGTCCATGGCATCGCGGCCTGGCATGCCAGCGACGGCTGGGACCAGCTCGAGAGCCGGGACCCGAGGATGTAGAGCAGAAAGGGGAGCGAAGACGAGAGGGGTGGAACACGCAAGGACCTTGCCAAGCAACCCCTCATCAGCCAAGGCGCGGATCTAGCGCCACACCAGGAAGCGTTTTCTGACCCTCGAGATAAGTCACTCTCCGGAAACACTGGTTATCGCAGCACCGTCCCCGCACCAAGTGCAATCCCGTGTTAGCAACATCGCTCTCCTTTCTCACCGAATGATGGCTGCTTGAGCGCTAAGGGGGACCTCCTGAGCATCACGACTCAGGGGCTCTTACCGGACCTCGGGCCGCTCACCTCCTGGCCTTGACCACGGCATCGCGACCTGGCATACCAGCGACGGCTGAAGCCGCCTTGGGACTGGGACCTGTCGGCGCAGAGCATCAAGCCCTCACGAGGTCTGAAAGAAGGAAACTAAGCTAAAACGGAATAAGCATCTCGCACTGCTTCGCAATAAGGATCATATTAACAAACGGAGCTACAAACATCTTACAAGCCCCCGTGGGGTATATTCTTGGCCCCTCACAGGAACAAAAGATGCGAATCCTAAGGAGTCGTAACTACAGGGGCCATCGTGGCAGACGCCATCATCAACAGTGGGCCGCCCGACACCGACGCCAACCCCATCCAGATCAAGGGCGACGACGGCCTGACGAGCCCGCCCTGCTCCGGGAGCGGTGCAGGCTCGGGGGCTCATAGCTGTCGTCGCTTGTCTCCGGAGTCGCGAAGAGCTCGGCGGAGTCGCTGGATCCTCCGGCGCCCCCATCACCTGAGGAGCAGCCAAGAGAGCGATTGGCCGGCCTCTGTCTCGCTGCAGCAGGGTCCCGACCGCCTCTCCCGGGGCAGCACTCCAGCCGGCGACCCTCCGCATCGAAGACCTTGAAGGACATCACCAAAGCACCGTCATAGTCCAGGTGGATCGCGAGGGCGCCTCTTGTCCTGCAGACCCGGGCGACCTCGCCCCATCCTCGAGTCATGAAGACCTCGCCCGGGGCAACGACCGGGATCTCTGCCTCGGTTGCGAGGGTGCCGCAGCTGGCATGCTGCAGCCAAAGCCCCAGGGGTTCCCCCTGCGGGATGACGGAGGTGAAGAAAGGGGGAGACGAATCCAAGACTTAGGAGGCGTGGCGGCGCAAAGCAGAACTCTCGGCAGGAGCCCTCGGCATGGACTCCAGGGGGGAAGACGCACACCTTCGTGACCCGCCGGCGTCATCGGCGGCGCCGCTCCTGGCGTTCGGCGTCGACTCCTTCAGAGCCGCCAATGTGCGCGTACAAGGGAAGAGGGAACCCTGGTGGTGGCCGCTCACACCGGGGTCTTGACGCTTCCTGGCGAGTGCCCTCACCCTGACACAAGAGAGCAAGCCGCTTCTTCGGGGGAAGCGGGTCAGGACCCTCTTGGGGAGCTTTTCCCTTCTCTTTCACGGAGAACCGGCGGATCGGAGCCATTGCAGCAAGACGGAGCAAGGCCCAGGAAGGAGGAGAAGCAGAGTGTCGGATTTCGGGTTCCGCAGACCCTTGAGGTTCGAACACTGGGTGCGCACGGAGATTCAACCCCCTACCTACTCGCTCCTCACCGAACCGCTGGGACCTAAACTACCAAACTGAACAACACAAGAGACACAAGATTTATACTGGTTCATGCCACCATTGTGGTGTAATACCCTACTCCAGTGTGTGGTGTGGTGGATTGCCTCTTGGGCTGATGCTGAACAATACAAGGAAGAACAGCCTCGCGAGGGTCTGTTCTTGGTTGGTGCTACTTGGTTCTGGCTCTTGGGTTCTTGATCAGGTCTAGCTGCCTCTACCCCTAGGGTGGCTAGTCCTATTTATAGGCAAAGGCCCTGGGCCTCTTCCCAAATATTGAGCGGGAAGGGCGCCAACAATTGGCCATTTTGAAGGGGAACATTGGGTACACTTATCCTGACTAAAGTTGGTCCTCGCCTGTCAAAGGCTCTGGTGGTGACGCCGACTTGGGCTCCACAATGACTCCCTTCCGGCCGTTGGGCTGGTCTTGATCTTGTTGCACCAAAATGGACGCCTTTGTCCGATGCTCTCGCCTGCGATTGCCCCCTTTGCACCAAAGAGGAAAGGAGCACACTGCGCGGGCTAGCGCCCGACTGGCGCCCTTGGTCGTCATGGCCTGCGTCATGGGCACCTCACGAGGTACCCTGTCTTGAACTCTCCACCTTCTCATGAGCCAGCCTGACGAGGCCGTGCCTGAGGAAGCTTCCTGTCGTTCGCCCCGCGAGGCTTGGCCCCTCGCGAGGGTCTTGAGCTTGTGTTGATGAAGATGGGCTGCGCTGGGCCTCCTTCGAGCCACGCCACGGGCCGCAGGCAGGCAAGTCTGGGGACCCACGTTCCTAGAACGCCGACAGTAGCCCCCGGGCCGACGGCGCGCCCGAACTTGGCCGAGCAGAGTGGCGAAAGGGCAAGTGCGAAGTGTCGCGGGCCCTAACAGCGTGCGGCCTTGGGCGTCGTGTGGCGGTTGATTGGACGTGGGCGGCACCGTTCCCCCACGCCTCCTTATTTCGTGCCTTGCTAGGCGGACTCGCTGCCTCACATAGCCGCTTCCCCTTTTGCTGCTTGAGCGCTCTTTGTCCTTCCTTCTCTCGAACTCCAGCTTTCGCACCCAATCCAATCTTGTACCTTCTTCCATCCCCTTCTTGTCATCATGGCTCCGCCGAGGAAGGGGAAAGGGAAGAAGCCCGTGCCGCCGTCCCGCTCGTCGTTGACGGCGGCCTCCGCCGTCGATTGGCCGGTCATAATCAATCAAGAAGGCCTGGGCAAGGTCCGCTCAGCCCTGGCCACCATCTTCAACGAGTGCGGGAGGACGACGGCCTGGCCCGCATCTTGCTTCTCCGTCGACAGGATCCCCACCGAGGTTCGGTACTTCGCTGACGCCCTGTGGGCGGGACTGGTTCCCCCCTTCTCCGATTTCTTCAACGCCGTGCTTTCCCATTATCAGGTCCGTATGATGCATCTGGGTCCTGAATCCATCACCCTCCTCGCGGTATTCGCCTTCGTTTGCGAGGCAATGATGGGCATCCTTCCTTCGGTCGCCTTGCTGCGCCACTTCTTCTCTTTGCACCTCGTCGACCCCACCCAATGCTCGGGGTGCGTGAGCTTCATTGCCGTGCCTGAGATAGCGGCTTCTAGAATTGACTTCAGTCTTCCTCCACCTGCGCCTAGGTTTCGCGAGCGGTGGCTGTATGTGGACGTAGGGGTGCCCAGCCCCCTGCTGACGGAGCCAGCCTCGCCTGCTACCCCCAACTCAGGCTGGGACCAAGAGATGCTCGCGGGTCCCCGGCTCGCCTTCGTTTGGCATCGCTTCGAGTTCCTGAGGGGGCTTGGCGTGACGGCACCCAAGGTGGTGAAGGAGTTCTTGCTACGCCGCGTCGCCCCTCTCCAGCGCCACTCTCACTGAATGTGGGCCTACAGTGGTCGTAGGGACCGCATACGGCTCCAGGAAGAGGACCTGACGCCTGAGGCGCTGAGGAAGGTGGTCTTGGTCTTGACTGGGGATCCTTCTCCCGGCGGCATTCGCCAGGGGAGGGGCCTTGCTGTACCTTTGCTCGAACAGGGATGACTTCGTGCGGCAGATGCCCATCTTCGACGAATGGGGGCCGCGGCCCGCTGACCTCCGGGGGCCTCGCTAGAACCCAGTGGTGGTGGTTGCCCTTGCAGCCGTTCAGGGCGGTTCTTCCTCGGGTGGTGGGGCAGGGAGGCATGAGCCTCAGGAAGCCGAGGGTGACCTCACCGAGGCGATAGCGCTGGGCAGCGCTCATGAGGGAGCGACTCCCGAGGCCCGTGCTGCCGCAGTTGAGGGTGGCGAGCGGCCGCTCGCAGTGCCTGCGACTGAGGCCCCCGAGGACCCAGCCACTCTTCTTGGTGAGGAGACCGACAACGCGCATCAAGCGGACGCCCCCGACGCGAGTCGCCTCGATGCTTCTTCCTCGTCGCAAGCTGATCCCTGCGCTCGACTCTTGGGTCACTTCCGCATGGACTTTGAGGCCCTCCGGAAGAGAAGGGAGGCCCTGGGCGATGATTACCCTTGCCGCCTGCTGAAGCGTAGGAAGTACTACTCCATCGACAAGTAAGCCTTCTCCCTCCCTAGCTTCTGATTCTTCTGTTCCCTTTCCTAATCCTTGCCCTGCAGGGCCCTTCCTTCCGAGCTCATGGAGGTGGATGAGGAGCCATCCTGCTCGCCTCCACCTCCTCCGTCGTCTTCGATCATCCCGAGCAGTCGGGCCCTTGTGGTGAGGCCAGTTGGCGAGACGAGTCATCCCGAAGAACAACGCGACCTCGCGCTCTCCGTGGTCTTCCTTCGCTGGCCTTCTCGCGGCATAGCCAGCCTGCCGTGGGCTTCTCGTCTGGCAGTGGACCGTGATTGGCTGGGGCACTACCTGCGCTCTTCACCCAGGGATGGACTGGCTTCAGGCCGGGCCTCTGGCATGGCGCGCCCGACCGTCTCGAGGGCGCCAGCCCCCAGCCCCCTACCCGAGGGGAAAATGCTGATCCGCGCCCCACGGCGCTCGCTTGGGGCGGATGGCGATGTGGAGGACGTACTTGAGCGCGCCCGGGAGCGTCGCACCCTCCGCCAAGGGTTCCTCCGGAGGGCGGCTGACGCGGTGAGCCTGCTCGGTGAGGAACTCGCTGATGAGGACGCGTGCCTTGAGGCTGAGGGCCTTCGGCTAGTTGCGGAGAGGCGCGCGCTGGAGGCGGCTGCCGCCCTCGCGCGCCGTCGGCGCAATCTTGATGATGAGGAGGCCAAGGCGTCGCTGGCGGCCTCTCGGGAGGCCCGTTCCCAAGCCGTCGAAGAAGCCCGGGAAGCTGACCGGCGGCAAGAGGCCATGGAGGAGCGGGCACAGGAACTCTTGGCCCGGTGCCGCTCGCTGGAGGAGCAGGTGGAGCTGCATGAGGCGGCCCTTGCGTCGATGAAGGTGGCCTCCGGCGACCCAACGGAGCTCCAGAAGCGCGAGGAGGCGTTGACGCTGGAAGCCGCCGAATGGGCGCGCGAGCACGAGCGCCTGGAGATGAGGGAGCGCTGGGTGACACGGGCGGAGGACGACGCCGTAGCGCGAGAGGCCCGCGTATCGGAGGAGGTCAGACATCGGGTGGCGACAGCGCGCCAGAATCTTGAGCGCGAGTTCTCGGAGAGGCTGGAGTTGGTCCGGACCGAGGCCGAAGGTAGGACCTCCGTCCCGAGGGCCAAGCTGGAGGAGGCGACGCGGCGGGTTGATGCCCTTCAGGCCGCACTCGAGGCGGCGCAGGGGGAGTCAACTACTTCCCGCGCCGAGGTGCTTCTTCTTCGCCAACAGGTGGTTGAGGCTGAGGCCGTCGCCCGTCAGAATGCGGACGAGATGCGTCAGCGGTGGCTCTTGGAGCACGAGCACGCCCCCATTCTCACCATGCTTCGGGAGAGGGCCAACACGGCCTTAGGTAACATCTGCGAGGCGGCCGTCGGTGAGCCGCGTGCCATTAACTACGCTGGCAACCTTCAGTTCTTCACCGACATCGTGACGCAGCTGGAGGCACGGTCGGTTCGCGCCAACAGGTTGGTGGAGGAGAGGAGCCGAGCCCTGCTCGGGCGCGCCTTCTCCCGCGTCTTCAGCCATCTCCGGAACATGGATCCTCATTTTGACTTCGACGCTGCCATCGCCCCAGTTCCCCAGGCCGCCCGAGACGACCTGGCGTACTGGGTGGAGGACCACGTGGACGCCCTTGTGAGGGCCTTCACTTCAGACAACGACGGCGTGATCGTGGCCGCCGACGAGGGCGGCGTGGTGAACGGCCCTGACGCCGCTGGCGGTAACTCGGAGGGTGATGGCGAGGCCAGCGATGCCAGCGACAGCTCGGGTGGCGCTCCTGAGGATGCATTGGGGCATTTATCCGACTGATAGCACACCGTTCCTGTTTCCTTATCCTGCACGAATGGAACTCAGGCTTTTGTCCCGATGGTTGTGAGAGCATTTTGGGAGGGGTGCCCCTCATGTAAAAACCTATGTTTTAACGCACTACTCAATGCTATATTACTCATAGGCCCGTGCCAAGTGGTTGGCTAGGTGACGGGCCGGCTGGTTAGTTTACCTTCGCCCTGCGCAGGTCTTGAGATGATTTGTGGGAGGCTGCGGCGCCCCGAACGCCTCCTGGTCGAATTCGCAGGATCTGCAGTGAAAAAAAAACCTCCCGAGGGGGTGTGACGGTGGCAGCCTGGGCTGCGCGCAAGCTGGGCCAGACCCGGCTCGCGAGGGGCTCACGAGGGGAGGCAGCTGAGGCGAGGTTGTAACCGAAGCGCGAGAGATTGCTCGAACGAGACTAAGCACCCCTTCCCCAACACACGCAAATCTCAACTTCGAGTTCAACTTAAATCCAGCGGGGGAAAGCAACAACCAAGAGAAAAGCAACGAAAGCAAACAAAAGGCCGCGTCCAGCACCTAGTCTAGTCTTGGATGTCTTCTCACCAGCACGGAGCTAAGTGCTGCCACTAGGCGTGGGAGGGAGCCCCAGGGCCTGAGGCCGGCACCCCTGAGACTCCGGGGCGTGTACAGCCCCACTCATTATTACGTGAGAGTGTCACGGGGCGGCGAGCTTCATAGGCACTGGGCCTTCTTCACAGGTACCGGCCTTGCTTCATATCGCCAGACGAGGGCCCCGCCTTGCACCACACTCTAGTGCCATCAATGACGACCAGAAACCAGGACGCCGCTGATGGGGTAGAGCGGTCGCCAGCGGTTCCCCCGACGACCACGGGTCCTCCGCCAGGGGCAGGCCTTGAGGCACCTCCCCAGCGGAGGGCCTACCTCCTGGGAACGCCTTGCTCTGAACGCCGCGGTGGTGATGTCGGATCTCGGCCCCTCTCCTGCAGCCCCCGACGCCCTCCTCCCGAGGGGTAAGAGGCTGCTGGAGCGGGGCAGCTGCCTGCTGTGGCGACCTGCACCTCCTGCGACCCATGATTAGTGTATGCCTGCTCCTGAGGGACAAGTGGTACCCGATAATCGTCGCTCCCAGCGTGGCCGGCGGGGCTGTCCCGGGGTTCCTGGAAGAGCTCAGCTTCTGGCGCCTCGTCCCCCCAGCTTGGGCTGAGGAGCGAGCCTTGTTCGCCCTCGCGCGGGTGCCCTTGATCCATCATGTGGGGCACGTACTCCTCTGTGGACGTTACCCCGAAGGCTGCGCCGTAGGGCTCCGCGTGCCATGCAGCTCTGCTTGACGTGCCAGCCTGGTGGTGGTAGAGCGGTGGCCCACGGGGGCCGTGGGCCGCGACGAGTCCTTCCTCGCCCGCGGGGAGCCGAGTCGGTGCTGCCACCGGCCCTGTGGTGACGGCTTCGCTGGTGTTGGAGTAGCTTGGGAGCCCGTGGTTGCACGTGGGGCCCCCGCGCGGGCCGCCCTGGGCCTGAGGCGAGAGCGGAGTGGCGAAGGGGTGAGCCCCCGAGGCGGCGAAGCCCAGGAGCTCCGCCACCCGCTCTAGCACCACGTCACGGCCGCCTTCCATCAGTCTGCATTGTAGCAGCTCTCGGGCCACCGTGAGCGCGGCCCTTGAGTTCGCCTGCTCCCGGCGGGTGTACGACGCCATGGCCGCGACATGGTTGGAGGCCCTTGCTGCCGATCGCGTCTGCCGTGGTGTTAGAGCCGTCGAGGCCAGTCCGCGTTGCCCACGGCCCGCAGCGCCCTGCGGACCGCGAGCTGCCTGGGGCATGGGGTCGCCCGGGGCGAGCGGCTCTACGCGGGCGGGCCAAGCCGCCAAGGGTCAGGGTTGCCCGCCTGGTTGCCGGACATGGTGATGACGATGCGACAGGGCGCGAAGCGGCAGAAGGTGGATCCCGGCGCACCCCTACCTGGCACGCCAAATGTCGGATTTCGGGTTCCGACAGACCCTTGAGGTTGGAACACTGGGGTGCGCGCGGAGATTCAACCCCCTACAGACTCGCTCCTCACCGAACCGCTAGGACCTAAACTACCAAACTGAACAACACAAGAGACACAAGATTTATACTGGTTCAGGCCACCATTGTGGTGTAATACCCTACTCCAGTGTGTGGTGTGGTGGATTGCCTCTTGGGCTGATGATGAACAATACAAGGAAGAACAGCCTCGCGAGGGTCTGTTCTTGGTTGGTGCTACTTGGTTCTGGCTCTTGGGTTCTTGATCAGGTCTAGCTGCCTCTACCCCTGGGGTGGCTAGTCCTATTTATAGGCAAAGGCCCTGAGCCTCTTCCCAAATATTGAGCGGGAAGGGCGCCAACAATTGGCCATTTTGAAGGGGAACAGCGGGTACACTTATCCTGACTAAAGTTGGTCCTCACCTGTCAAAGGCTCTGGTGGTGACGCCGGCTTGGGCTCCAGAATGACTCCCTTCCGGCCGTTGGGCTGGTCTTGGTCTTGTTGCACCGAAATGGACGCCTTTGTCCGATGCTCTCGCCTGCGATTGCCCCCTTTGCACCAAAGAGGAAAGGAGGACATTGCGCGGGCTGGCGCCCGACTGGCGCCCTTGGTCGTCATGGCCTGCGTCATGGGCACCTCACGACGTACCCTGCCTTGAACTCTCTGCCTCCTCATGAGCCAGCCTGACGAGGCCGTGCCTGAGGAAGCTCCCTGTCATCCGCCCCGCGAGGCTTGGCCCCTCACGAGGGTCTTGAGCTTGTGTTGATGAAGATGGGCTGCGCTGGGCCTCCTTCGAGCCACGCCGCGGGCCGCGGGCAGGCAAGTCTGGGGACCCCCGTTCCCAGAACGCCGACACAGAGGGATAGACTGGAAGGGCGCGCGCCATTCCGTACTTATAGCCAACGAAGTCCAACCATCGACCACCACGATCACAGGTAATCATGACCCGCTTTGCATGCAGGGACTTGTCGAATCCGTGCGGTTACCAAGGCATCATGGGGAAGCGGAGGCGCCCACGTCCAATCAACCGCCACGCGACGCCCAAGGCCGCAGGCTGTTAGGGCCTGTGTTGCTTCGCACTTGCCCTTTCGCCTCTCTGCTCGGCCAAGTTCGGGCGCGCCGTGGGCCCGGGGGCTACTGTCGGCGTTCTGGAAACGGGGGTCCCCAGACTTGCCTTCCTGCGGCCTGCGGCGTGGCTCAAAAGAGGCCCAGCGCAGCCCATCTTCATCAACACAAGCTCAAGACCCTCGCGAGGGGCCAAGCCTCGCGGGGCGGACGACCAGGAGCTTCCTCAGGCACGGCCTCGTCAGGCTGGCTCACGAGGAGGTGGAGAGTTCAAGGCGGGGTACCTCGCGAGGTGCCCATGATGCAAGCCATGACGACCAAGGGCGCCAGTCGGGCGCCAGCCCGCGCAGTGTCCTCCTTTCCTCTTTGGAGCAAAGGGAGCAAGCGCCGGCGAGGGCATCAAGCAAAGGCGTCCATTTCGGTGCAACAAGACCAAGACCAGCCCAACGGCAGGGAAGAAGTCATTGTGGAGCCCAAGTAGGCGTCACCACCAGAGCCTTTGACAGACGAGGACCAACTTTAGTCAGGATAAGTGTACCCGCTGTTCCCCTTCAAAATGGCCAATTGTTGGCGCCCTTCCTGCTCAATATTTGGGAAGAGGCCCAGGGCCTTTGCCTATAAATAGGACTAGCCACCCCCAGGGTAGGGCATCAAAAAGAGAGACCGGGCCTAGCAATCGAGAATCCACGAGCCAGAACCAAGTAGCACCAGCCAAGAACAGACCCTCGCGAGGCTGTTCTTCCTTGTATTGTTCATCATCAGCCCAAGAGGCAATCCACCACACCACACACTGGAGTAGGGTATTACACCACAATGGTGGCCTGCACCAGTATAAATCTTGTGTCTCTTGTGTTATTCTGTTGGGTAGTTTAGATCCTAGCGATTCGGCGAGGAACAGGCAGGTAGAGGGTTGAATCTCCGTGCGCACCCCAGAGTTCGAACCTCAAGGGTCTGCCGGAACCCGAAATCCGACAAATACCCCTCTGATTATGAACATGAATATGATTTGTGAGTAGTTACGTTTGTTCCTGAGGACATGGGAGAAGTCCTGCTATAAGTAGTCATGTGAATTTGGTATTCGTTCGATATTTTGATGAGATGTACGTTGTCTTTCCTCTAGTGGTGTTATGTGAACGTCGACTACATGACACTTCACCATTGTTTGGTCCTAGAGGAAGGAATTGGGAAGTAATAAGGAGATGATGGGTTGCTAGAGTGACAGAAGCTTAAACCCTAGTTTATGCGTTGCTTCGTAAGGGGCTGATTTGGATCCATATGTTTCATGCCATGGTTAGGTTTAGTTTAATACTTCTTTTGTAGTTGCGAATGCTTGCAATAGGGGTTAATCATAAGGGGGATGCTTGTCCAATGAAGGGCAGTACCCAAGCACCAGTCCTCCCACATATCAAATTATCGAAGTAACGAACGCGAATCATATGAGCGTGATGAAAACTAGCTTGACGATAATTCCCGTGTGTCCTCGGGAGCGTTTTCCTTCATATAAGAATTTGTCCAGGCTTGTCCTTTGCTACAAAACGGATTGGGCCACCTTGCTGCACTTTATTTACTTTTGTTACTTGCTACCCGTTACAAATTAGCTTATCACAAAACTATCTGTTACCGATAATTTCAGTGCTTGTAGAGAATACCTTACTGAAAACCGCTTGTCATTTCCTTCTGCTCCTCGTTGGGTTCGACACTCCTACTTATCGAAAGGATGATGATAGATCCCCTACACGTGTGGGTTATCAGAAGGCCACTAGGGGCATGCCCACTCTCAACAAGTCAAAAGAATTCATGCCTCCATCCTATGTACTTTGTAAAACGAAGAATGGAGAAGTTTATGCTAAATTTGTTGGTCCTCGTAATGCATTTCGCATTTATGCTATTTGGGTCCCTAAGACCCTTGTGACTAACTTGAGAGGTCCCATTGCAAAATGGGTGCCTCTAACCAAGTCATAAATTGTGTGTAGGTTGCTTTCTCCGATGGAGTCAAATGGGTGATCGACAGTGGATGCACCAACCATATGACCGGAGATAGCAAATTGCTATTCGATTTCATGGAAGCTATTCAACCATTTATGAGCATTGTGTTTGGTGGAGGATCAAAAGGATAGGTACTCGGGTTGGGCAAGGTGGCTATCACAAATTACATGTCTCTTGCAAATGTCATGCTTGTCCAATCCCTTAAATACCATTTGCTTTCCGTTCGCTAATTGGCTTCAGTTGGTTATGATACATTATTTGGACTAACAGATGTGAAAGTCTTCAAGAGATACTCTTGAAGTGTCCTTTGTTGGAGAGTTGGATGGCAACCTTTACATGGTTGATTTCTCGAAAGAGAGCACATTTCATGCAACTTTTCTAATGGCCAAGGCCGACAAGGGGTGGCTATGGCATCGCCGTGTAGCCCATGTTAGCATGAGAAATCTTCAAGATCTCTTAAAGGGAAATCACATCCTTGGACTAACTAATGTCTCTTTTGAGAAAGATCGTGTGTGTAGTGCATGCATAGCCGGGAAGCAACATCAATCAAAGCACCCACCTAAGAATATTGTATCTACCTCAAGGCCTTTGGAGTTACTTCATGTGGATCTTTTTGGCCCTCCTTCCTGGGATAGTCTTGGTGGGAAAAGGTATGGACTTGTCATTGTTGATGATTACTCAATATATACATGGGTGTTATTCCTCAAGTCCAAGGACGAGACGAAGATTACCTTCATTGATTTTGCCAAGCAAGCCCAACGCAAGTTTGACAAAGAAATCTTGGCAATAAGAAGTGATGATGGCTCTGAGTTCAAGAACTACACCTTGGAAGAATTTCTTAGTGATGAAGCGATTGAGCATCAATATTCCGCACCCTAAAATCCTTGAAAAAATGGTGTAGCCGAAAGGAAGAACCTTACACTTGTGGAAATGGCAAGGTCCATGTTGGAGGAATACAAGTCACCACATTGTTTTGGGGCCGAGGCTGTCAACACCGCATGCCATGCATCAAATCGGCTCTTCGTCCACATGATATTGGAGAAGACTCCATATGAGCTCTTAATTGGGAACAAGCCAAATGTCAAGTACTTTCGTGTATTTGTGTGCAAGTGTTTCATCCTCAACAAGAGAGAACGGTTAGGAAAATTTCAATCCAAAACAATTGAGGGGATATTTGTTGGTTGTGGATCAAACGCCCATGCCTATAGAGTCTATAACAAATCCAATTTATGTGTTGTAGAAACTTGTGACGTGGTGTTTGATGAATTTAATAGCTCCCATGGGGAGGAAGTTGATCTAAGTGATGTAGGTGAAGAAGATCCTTCTCAAGATATTTTGACCATAGGTGTTGGTGCTCTTCTTCCAATGGAACAAGAACCTCATGATGATGAAGAAGAATATGGAAGTTTCACACATCATCAAGCCATTTCAACACCCATACCACCACAAGCTCCTATTGCTCAAACAATGCCCATTGTTCAAGTACAAGAAGAAGATCAAGTCCCTCACCATGATCATCTTCAAGAACAAGATCATCACCAAGAGCAAGAACAAGAAAGTGCAATCATTGATGATGAACCTCAACAAATGCAATATGAAGAAGAAGATCTTCCACCACACATTAATGATCCATATGTTGAGGATGTGGATGATGGAAATGAAGTTGAACCTCGTGAAACCCTAACCTCCATCATGCCCCGAGTGGCCAGTCGTGTTGATGTTGATCAAATTCTTACCGGCATATCGGAAGGTAGAGTCACTCATAAACAATTGACAAAGTTTTGTGCTCACTTTTTATTTGTATCTAGTGTTGAGCAACTCAAGGTACAAGATGCATTAGTGGACAATGATTGGCTCGTCGCTATGCAAGAAGATTTGAACAATTTTGAACACAACAAAGTGGGGTCATTAGTCAAGAGACAAACTATGGAACAGAATGTCATTGGAACAAAATGGATTTCAAGAACAAGCAAGATGAGAATGGCATAATCATCCGCAACAAGGCAAGGTTAGTGGCACAAGGGTACTCACAAGTTGAAGGTTTGGACTTTGGTGAGACCTTTGTCCCTGTTGCGCATCTTGAATCTATTCACATTTTACTTGCCTATGCCGCTTTCAATGGTTTTACATTACATCAAATGGATGTGGGGAGTGCTTTCCTTAACAGTCCTCTACAATAAGTATATGTATCACAACCACCTGGGTTCATTGATCCCGATCACAAAGACTATGTGTATAAACTTCACAAGGCTTTGTATGGCCTCAAACAAGCACCTCGTGCATGGTATGATCATCTTAAGAAGTTTCTACTCGATGATGGTTTTGTGAGATGGGTGATCGATCCCACTCTTTCTACTAAGAGGGAAAAGGGTGATTTTATCTTATGCCAAATCTATGTAGATGACATCATTTTTGGTTCTCCTAACATTCATTTGTGTAACAAGATCGCAGCCTCCATGACCAAGACCTTTGAAATGTCACTTAATGCAGACTTGAAGTTCTTTCTCGGAGTTCAAATTCAACAATTTCAAGAAGGAATTTTCTTGTCTCAAACAAAATACCTCAAGGATATTCTAGAGAAGTTTGACATGACAAATGCTGGCCCATGTAAGACACCCATGCCAACAAAAATTGTACTCACTGAAGATACAAACAGTATCCCTTTTGACCCATCTCTTTACCGCTCTATAATTAGTTCATTGCTTTATCTTTGTGCATCTAGACCAGACATCATGTTAAGTGTAGGCATATGTGCTAGATTTCAAGCTTACCCTAGGGAAAGTCAACATAAGGCGGTTAAGCATATTCTTAGATACCTTGTTCACACTCCAAAGTTGGGTCTATGTTACCCCAAGGATGCCAAGTTTGATCTCATTGGGTACACAGATGCGGATTGTGCTGGAGACAAACTGGGACGGAAGTCCACCTCCGGTGCATGTCATTTTCTTGGACGCTCCTTGGTAAGTTGGTCCTCGAAGAAGCAAAATTGTGTCTCCCTCTCCATCGTCGAAGCCGGATACTTTGCAACTGCTAGTTGTGCAACTCAATTACTATGGATGAGGAAAACTTTGAAGGATTATGTATCACCTATAAACATGTGCCTCTTCTATGTGATAATGAAAGTGCCATCAAGATTGCTGAGAATTCCATTGATCATCTTCACATCAAGCACATTGATATTAGGTATCACTTATTGAGAGACCATGTGCAAAAGGATGACATTTAATATTGCTCATGTTGGTACAGATATGCAACTCGCCGACATTTTCACCAAACCACTGGATGAAGCAAGGTTTTGTCAACTTAGGCGTGAACTTGGTATCTTGGATCTTGACAACATTATGTGAAATCTTGTACCCATGCATGCATTCACTTTATGTCTTGTCTAGATGTAGGCATATGTTTACGGGGAGACATTCAACTCATGAGTTATCTCACCCTATATGATGCATAAACAAACCAAACACTCTCAAAGTTACTATGTTTTCACTCTTGTGACTTAGTACTTTAAATGATAGAGTGGTGATATTGGGCTCAACGATAAAATATTCATAGTGCCAGGTCACATATACTCAAACATGAGGGATCCGTCCACCGCCCTCTCTTTGAGAGGTTGGACTTATCTTCATCTCCCTTGGTGTTTGTCCAGGGTTTTCTCTTTGGTTGATTTTTCTCGTTGTTTCTCTTTAGTGTTGTCGATTGTATTGACCATAGCTCAGGTTCTACCTAAGCCTCTCTCATCTTGCAACCTTCTAATATTTGTCTTGGTTCACAAAATGTTGATTGGGTGTGTGGTGGTCTTGGGATCTTTTGGACCACCCCTCTAGTTCTCAGGATTTCAGAGAGACCGTGTTTTCTATGGATATCCTGGAACTTTCGGGGTGGAGTCCGTAACTTTCGGGCGTCGCGGATTTTGGGGCACTTAAAGGTGGGCAGGGGAAGAAAAAAGGGGTATTCTCATCTGTTCCCCTGCCCCTTCCTCTACCTCTCCCTGCAGCGCCCTATCCCCAATCAATGAGTTCGGGGCGAGCTGTCGGCCCCTGAAACCTCTGGCCCTGCCTCCTTCTCATCATGTTCAGAGGGCATCTCGTGTGTTCTCCGCCATCTCCATGGACGAAGGTAACCTAAGCAATTCTCTGCTCTCTCGGGATTTTATCCTAGGGATTGTAGATTAAGCTTATGGTATTAGGATAAACACAAGCATCAAATCTCCTGTGATGCATCCACATTAGATCTGAAGTGCCCCCTCTCATTTCTCATCCATTGTATGATATATGCTTGTCCCCTCCTCAGATTCGGAAGGAGTCCTCTGGCCATGCAGGTGCCCGGAACTTCCGGACAGGCTGGAACTTCCGGCCTCACTAGGGTTTCCACGTTCGGGCAAGGGCCGGTACTTCTGTCGTCCAGAACTTCTAGGGCCCGCCAGAACTTCTGGCTGCCGGAACTTCTGGCCTCCCCCAGAACTTCCGGCCTAAGAAGAGTCCTGTAATATTTTCGCATAATGAGATTTGATACGTCTCCAACGTATCTATAATTTATGAAGTATTCATGCCATGCTTAAAACAATTTTGTATTGTTTTGGTATGATTTGACTAGAACTAACCCGGACTGATGCTGTTTTCAGCAGAACTACCGTGGTGTCATTTTTTGTGCAGAAATAAAAGTTCTCGGAATGGGCTGAAAATTTACGATGATTTTTATGGACAAAAAGAGAACCCCAAAGCACAAGAGTTGGACCAGAAGCTTCACGAGGAAGCGGCAAGGGTGGAGGGCGCCCCCTAGGGTGCGCCCCACTGTCTTGCCGCTGCCTCATGGACCCTCATGGCAAAAAATTCCTGTAAATCCTGAAACCCCCAGAAAGAAACCTAGATCGGAAGTTCCGTCACCGCAAGCCTCTGTATCCACAAAAAACCTCTTGGGACCCCGTTCCGGCACCATGACAGAGGGGGAAATCATCACCGGAGGCCATCTTCATCATCCCGACGGCCACCATGACGAGGAGGGAGTAGTTCACTCTCGGGGCTGAGGGTATGTACCAGTAGCTATGTGTTTGATCTCTCATTCATGTTCTTGATTTGGCATGATCTTGATGTACCGCAAGCTTTATTATTATAGTTGGATCTTATGGTGTTCTTCCCTCTCTACCTTGTGATGAATTGAATCTTTTCCTTTGAGGTTTTCTTATCTCGGATTGAGTCTTTGGATGTGAGAGCACTTGATGTATGTCTTGCAATGGGATATCCATGGTGACAATGGGATGTTCTATTGATCCACTTGATGCATGTTTTGGTTATCAACTTGTGGATTCCCGTGGTGACATTCGGGTAATCTATGCATAGGGGTTGGTACATGTTTTCATATTCCTTTCTCCGACAGAAATCTTGGGATACTCTTGAAGTTCTTTGTGTTGGATTGAATATTATGAATCTGAGATTGTGGTGATGCATATCTTATATTGACCCACGGATACTTGTGGTGACATTGGAGTATCTAGGTGACATTAGGGTTTGATTGATGTGTGTCATGTGGTGTTATTTTAGTATGATCTCTAGGGCTGTTTGTGGCACTTATAGGAATAGCTCAATGGATTGATCAGAAAGAATAACTTTGAGGTGCTTTCGTACCCTACAAGCAATTTCATCTTATGTTCTCCATGATAGGAACTTTGGAGTGACTCTTTGTTGCACGTTGATGGATTGTTATATGATCCAATTATGTTAGCATTGTTGAGAGAACTTGCACTAGTGAAACTATGAACCCTAGGCCTTGTTTCCAAGCATTGCATTACTGTTTTTGCTTACTTTTATCATTTTTACCTCGCTGTTTTTATTTATTCAAATTATAAAACTATATTTCTACCATCCATATTACACTTGTATCACCATCTCTTCGTCGAACTAGTGCACCTATACAATTTACCATTGTATTGGGTGTGTTGGGGACACAAGAGACTCTTTGTTATTTGGTTGCAGGGTTGTTTGAGAGAGACCATCTTCATCCTACGCCTCCCATAGATTTATAAACCTTAGGTCATCCACTTGAGGGAAATTTGCTACTATACTACAAAACTTTGCGCTTGGAGGCCCAACACGAGTCTACAAGAAGAAGGTTGCATAGTAGACATCAAGCTCTTTTTGGCACCGTTGCCGGGGAGGTGAGTGCTTGAAGGTATATCTTTAGATCTTGCAATTGAATCTTTTAGTTTCTTGTTTTATCACTAGTTTAGTCTATAAAAGAAAACTACAAAAAAGGAATTGAGGTTGCCTCATATGCTTCATCTTTTTAATGTCTTTCGTGAAAATGATGGTTCAGAAAATTGTGTCAAAGTGCTAGAAGAAGTCAATAAAATGTTTGGCACTAAATTTTTGAATGATGAGCATCATTGCAATGTTGTTAGTATGAATTCTTTGAATATCCATGATGCTAATGGTAAGCAAAGCCACGAGCTTGGGGATGCTATGTTTGATGAAGATGATATTTTTAGTCCCCCAAGTTTTGATGAGAAAATTTAAATTTATTATGATGATACAATGCTTCCAACTTATGATGATTGCAATATTAATGAAAATGGGCTTGGAAGAGTGTCAACTTTTGATAATTATTATCCCACTATTTTTGAGGATGTTGAATCTTTTCACAATATTGATAAAAGTGGATTTGGAGAGGTCATGACTTTATTTAGTGATAAATCCACTATTTTGGAAGAGGTTTCAATTGACTATGAGAACAAAGTTTCTATATATGATGATTATTGTGATGATATGTATGCAATAAATAGTAATAATATCCATGAAACTTGTCATCTTGATTTTAATGTTCAATTTGATTATGTCAATCAAGTATCTCATGATAGTTATTTTGTTGAGTTTGCTCCCATTACTATGAAGAAGAATAAATTTGCTTATGTGGAGAGTAATAAATTTTTTATGCATGTGGATCATGAAAAGAATGCTTTATGTGGTGGTTATATTGTTGAATTCATTCATGATGCTACTGAAAATTATTATGAGGGATGAATATATGCTTGTAGGAATTTCAATAATATCAAGTTTCCTCTCTATGTGTTGAAAGTTTTGAAGTTATTCTTGTTTTACCTTCCTATGCTAGTTGATTCTTGCTTCCATAAATTGTTTGCGCAAAAAATCCCTATGCATAGGAAGTGGGTTAGACTTAAATGTGATAGTCATATGCTTCATGATGCTCTCTTTGTGTTTCAATTCTTTACTTTTATGTGAGCATCATTGAAACCATCATGCCTAGCGAAAAAGGCATTAAAGAAAAGCGCTTGTTGGGAGACAATCCAATATTTTCCTTTTCTGTTTTTAGATAATTTTATCATCTAGCCTCTGGTTAGATGTGTTTTCATGTTTTAATTTAGTGTTTGTGCCAAGTAAGACCTTTGGGATAGTTTGGAAGATTGTTGATTTGATCTTGCTAAAAAATAGAAACTTTTGCGCCTAGTAAAACAATGTTCAAAAATCACATAAGTGTGATTTTGATCTGCATTTTTTACACAAGATTAATATACAAATTGCCCAGGTTGTTCTATTTTTATAGAATTTTTGGTGTTACATAAGTATGGTTGTTGTTGAGATCATTACAGACTGTTCTGTTTCTGACATATTCTGTTTTCGATGCATAGTTTGCTTGTTTTCTAGTTTCTATGACTTATATTACTCAAATAAATTGTAGAAATGATATGGTACAGTAGGCATTGTGTGAGAACAATTATGAATCTTATCTTGACAGTACCAAAGTGAATGATTTGTCTTTATCATACTAACTCATCTCACGAAGTTCCATTAAGTTTTGTTTGATTGAAGTTTTTAAGTTTTAGGGGAGCTATCGATATAAGGAGAATAAGGAGTGGCAAGACACTAAGCTTGGGGATGCCCAAGGAACACCAAGGTAATATTCGAGGAATATCCCAGCAACTAAGCTTGGGGATGCCCCGGAAGGCATCCCCTCTTTCGTCTTCAACATTATCGGTAACCTCACTTGGAGCTATATTTTTATTCATCACATGATATATGTTTTGCTTGGAGCGTCATTTTATTTTGTTTAGATTTGTTTGCTGTTATTTAGAATAAGTTTCAGTATCTTTTATTTCAATAAAAGTGTCAGGGAACAATTTGCAAGTATATGAGTTGCTGTTTCAAAACAGAAAGTTTATTGCTATTGCGAAAATTCCCTAGAAAAGTCAGAATGTGATAAAATCTTGAAATTTTGACACAATATGCAATGATAAATTCTCTACAGTGTGTTAATTTTTCAGAATTTTTTGAGCTAAATAAGTAAGGATCCTACCTCATCCTTTACAGACTGTTCTGTTTAGACAGATTACTGTTATGATTGCATTGTTTGCATATGTTTGCTTGTTTAATGATTCTATTTGAGGATGAGAGTATATTAAATATGCAGAGGAATTTAGTATGCAATGTCAAATTATAATTTTAGTGATTTTCTACTGTAGAGAATGATAAGGTTTTGCATGGATTTATACTAACTAATCTCACGAGTTCTTGTTGAGTTTTGTGTGTATGAAGTTTTTAAGATTTAGGAAAACCATGATATAAGAGGAATTTAGGAGACACAAAAGCTCAAGCTTGGGGATGCCCAAGGCATCCCTAGTTAATATTTCAATAAGTCTCAAGCATCTAAGCTTGGGGATGCCCCGGTTGGCATCCCACCTTTCTTCTTCAACAACTACCGGTCAGTTTTGGTTGAGCCTAAGTTTTGCTTCTTCACATGATATGTGCTATCCTTGCAATATCATTTTATTTTGTTTTGCTTGTTGTTTCAATAACATCCCAAGATATGAAAATTTTAAATGAGTGAGAGTCTTCACATAGCTACTTAATTATTCTACTACTCATTGATCATCACTTATATCTTTTTTGGAGTAGGTTGCCATTTACTCGTGTGCTTCACTTATATATTATGAGTAAATGGTTGAATGAATTGAATATCATAAATTTGAAATTATATATGTTTCATATTCTTATCCCATGGGTAGTAAGGACTTCACATATAATAAGTATAGGTGGTAAATTTATTGAAAATTAGCAAACATAGTATTGTTCACTTGAACAATTCATGAAAGAATATTGAAGAGAGATTTCACATATCAATATACTATCTTGGACATCTTCTATGATTGTGAGCCCCATTATTTATTTTCAAACTTGAGCATATTAGTTGAAGTTGAACAAGGAAGACAACATAATCAGTTATGCTTGGGTATATTTGTATAGAAGTTATATTGTTATGGATCCTCCAACATGTGGTGCTTGATATTTAGAATGTTTTACTAGCCAAAATTTCTGTACTAAGCGGGAATAGTTCTTGTACCAAAATCCTTGAACCAACTTTCTTCCATGAGTGTCCACCATATCTACCTATATACGGTATTTACCTGCTGTTCCAAGTAAATTTGCATGTGCCAAACTCTAAACCTTCAAATAATAATCTGTTTTGTATGCCTGGATCGCTCATGTAGCGACTAGGGGCTGTCAGTATCTTCCATGCTAGGTGGGTTATTCTGACGATAAGTGTTGATTCAATTGTCATTCACGAGAAAGTGGCTGGTAATCGGGATGCCTAGTTCCCTGCTCGAAATCAAATGAAAATATAATCATCAAACAAAACTCCTCCAGGACTATTGTTGGTATGGACGGTACCTGTTGTTTCGGATCAGCCGTGGAGTGTGATTGTTGGTGGAGGGGAGTAAAAACTTTACCATTCTATTTGGGAACCGCCTATAATGTGTCTAGCATGGAAGATAGTGAGAGCTCTCGATCGTTACGTTGACAATGAAAGCATACTTCTCAAAATCATATTCATCTCTATTTTAAAAGCTTCGAGCTCTGGCACCTCTGTGAATCCCTTCTTCCCTCTGCGAAGGGCCGATCTTTTACTTTTATGCAAGTGTCAGTAGTATTGCTCCTTATTCCAACCTACTCTTTAGTTGGCATGCATCATGTGATGGGGAAAGATCTAAGCATATATGGCCATTCAAATATATTTGATCATGAATTATTATTGTTGACAATTGTCTATGTAATAAATAAGTTGGGAGGCAAAACATTAAGCCCCTATCTTTCTTGTGTTCTATGGATGCTATTTTTTCTAAAAATATGCTTTGAGTGGTAGCAATCATGGAAGACTATATGATAGTTGACTATGTGGGATTTGCTAAATCAAAGCTCTTACATAGACCCTTCATTAAATAAGGTGAATTGCAATTTTTTGATGACTGAGAACCTAGTTTGTTAGTTTTGAAGAAAGTTTATGATCTATGCTTTAACATGTGAATAGCTTGCTACTTGATCATGAGAAGTTTTATGAGATGAGCTACTTTTTATGATATATAATGATGCTAGAAAAAGTGATTGAAATTATCATTGATCAAACTTGTGCACTTGCTAGCATTCACACTTCATAAATTATCTCTTTTATCATTTACCTACTCGAGGACGAGTATGAATTAAGCTTGGGGATGCTGATACGTCTCCAACGTATCTATAATTTATGAAGTATTCGTGCCATGTTTGCCACAATTTTGTATGGTTATGGATGATTTGATTAGAGCTAACCTGGACTGGTGTTGTTTTCAGCAGAACTACCGTGGTGTCATTTTTTGTGCAGAAATAAAAGTTCTCGAAATGGGTTGAAAATTTAGGTGATTTTTATGGACCAAAAGAGAACCCCGAAGCACAAGAGTTGGACCAGAAGCTTCACGAGAAACCAGCTAGGGTGGAGGGTGCCCCCCTAAGGCGCGCCCCCCTGTCTTGTTGCTTCTTCATGGACCCCCCCCCTAACATGAGACCGATGCCAAAAATTCCTATAAATCCTGAAACCCCAAGAAAGAAACCTAGATTGGAAGTTCCGCCGCTGCAAGCCATTGTATCCATGAAAGACCTTTCGGGACCTCGTTTCGGCACCCTGCCGAAGGGGGAAATCATCACCAGAGGCCATCTTCATCATCCGGCGCCCACCATGACAAGGAGGGAGTAGTTCACCCTCGGGGCTGAGGGTATGTACCAGTAGCTATGTGTTTGATCTCTCTCTCTCTCTCTCTCTTGTATTCTTGATTTGGCACGATCTTGATGTACCGCGAGCTTTGTTATTATAGTTGGATCTTATGGTGTTCTTCCCTCTCTACCTTGTGATGAATTGGATCTTTTCCTTTGAGGTTTTGTTATGTCAGATTGAATCTTTGGATGTGAGAGCACTTGATGTATGTCTTGCGATGGGATATCCGTGGTGACAATGGGATGTTCTATTGATCCACTTGATGTATGTTTTGGTTATCAACTTGCGGATTCCTATGGTGACATTGGGGTAATCTATGCATATGGGTTGGTATGTGTTTTCATATTCCTTTCTCCGATAGAAATCTTGGGATACTCTTGAAGTTCTTTTTGTTGGATTGAAAATATTATGAATCTGAGATTGTGTGATGCATATCGTATAATTGACTCATGTATACTTGTGGTGACATTAGAGTATCTAGGTGACATTAGGGTTTGATTGATGTGTGTAATGTGGTGTTATTTTAGTATGAACTCTAGGGTTGTTTGCGGCACTTATAGGAATAGCTCAATGGATTGATCGGAAAGGATAACTTTGAGGTGGTTTCGTACCCTATAAGCAATTTCATCTTATTTTCTCCGCGAAAGGATCTTTGGAGTGACTCTTTGTTGCACGTTGAGGGATTGTCATATGATCCAATTATGTTATCATTGTTGAGAGAACTTCCACTAGTGAAAGTATGAACCCTAGGCCTTGTTTCCAAGCATTGCAATACCGTTTTTGCTTACTTTTATCACTTGTTACCTCACTGTTTTTATTTATTCAGATTATAAAGGTATATTTCTACCATCCATATTACACTTGTATCACCATCTCTTCGCTGAACTAGTGCACCTATACAATTTACCATTGTATTGGGTGTGTTGGGGACAAAGGAGACTCTTTGTTATTTGGTTGCAAGGTTGTTTGAGAGAGACCATCTTCATCCTATGCCTCCTGTGGATTGATAAACCTTAGGTCATCCAGTTGAGGGACCTATCCTACAAAACTCTATGCTTGGAGGCCCAACACGAGTCTACAAGAAGAAGGTTGCATAGTAGACGTCAAGATTCTTTGATTTTCTGTTTTGAAGCTTGTGTACTTATTCTATCCACATGCTATTTCTTTCATCTCTTTCAGCAGAAGGGTTTGGCTCGCGTGCTCGCCCATCAAAGGTGTATGAACGAAAAACAAAAGAGCTGGTCAAGAAGACAACAACTGTTGTGTTAGGGCGTGAGAACATGTATGACTGCCATCCCGAGGAAGATGCTACGACTGAAGATAATGACTCACCTCTTAATGCTCCCATTCACTCCAAGAAGCGGAAGACCACTTCCAAAAAGGCCAAGCCTATTAATGTTCAACCTCCTCCACCTGAATCGGTCACAATGAGGGAGATTCCATCACCTGAGGGGATTGCTCTTCGCCGAGTCAGCCCTTATCGCCACGACCATGACAACGTGGCTAATCCCAAGTTCTGGACACTCAGTTTGTCAACAAGTATGTCATTAAGAAGTGCATCAACATTGCTCACTTTGACAAGACTCCTGCCAATGCTGCTTATTTTGATGGGATCTAGTCCATGTGTGTTAAGCTCAACCTCCTTCCGCTCATGTGTTTTCAACATGATGTGTCTCCGCCTTTGATGGCTCAGTACTATGCCACTGTGCATTTTGGGACTGATATGCAGCGCACTCTTACTTGGATGAGTGGTGAGGGGAAGTGTAGGTAACAGCCTAATCCAGTGTAGGGTGGTTATTGCTTGGGCTTCGATTACCAAGGAGCGAATACGCTTGACCTAGTTCTTGATTTCTTCTTTTTATCCCTAACTCGTCACCGGGTCGTCCCTTTATATACACAGGTTGACACCCGGCGACTTACAGAGTCCCGACCGGCTCATAGATAACATGTCCGGCTCGGCGACTAACTAAAACTGCCTTACAATATAAATTATTCATGTGGTGGTTCATCCTCTTGGGCCTTAAGTCGCCTCTGGGTCTTAGGTCGTCAGCAGGCTTGCTATGACCCGCCACCTTCATGGATAATCGCCAGTGGTATGACCCGGCCCCTCCTGGGTGGTTCATACCCAGTATTTATATCCCCAACATTAGGCCCAGGTTGATTTGAACTTGTTCATATCAATCTTCAATACATGACTTGTAAGAATTTACATCACTTGTTGTACCTCGCCATGACGTCAGCTCTCAAGGTCTTCTTAAGCTGCCATGACATCATTTCGCATTAACTCCATACGAAGCCCAGAACATCTTAACTGATTATTAACTTAATAAACACCCCGAAAATCGAGATGTCCATATAGCCACATGATGATTTTGGCCTCCTCGACTCCCGTGCATGCCTTGTATACGCCCCCTTATAAACAGGAATAGGGATCTTTCTCATTTCCCCGTCGCTTCCTTCTTCGTCTTCCTCCTTTGCACAACCTCACCAGCACTCGAGTCTCGCTGCCGCGACCTCCAACCACTGCCTCAACTCAGGCCGCTGTATCGACCTAACTGGACCAGAGAACTCCAGCACGCCACAGCTGATCCTCATCATCTGTAAGTGCACTTCCCCTTTTATCTCAGATCTACATCAGGGTTCAGGCCGTTCGTCGGTGTTCTTGCTGTTCTTCATTGTTTTCTTCACCGTAGCTTGTGATTTTGATTCAAACTTGGTACTCCTCCCGCGCGGCGGTAGTTGTAGTAGTCATTTTTGCTATTAGATCATCTCCTCTGCATAAGAAATCCAATCTGGACATGTGAACTGATCAACTGTTGCAATTTAGGTCTAGATATTTTCTATTATTTGAAGTGTCGTAGATCCAAAATCATAGCATCAATATGAGAAATCTATTTTTGCAATACTTAGCAACTTTTTCACTCTCAGATCTGTAAATCAATAACTATGTGGGCGGCTTAACTCATAAACCGTAACCCTTCAGGTACCATTAGTCCCCTCTTAAGCCGCCAATAGCTCATCTTTATAACTTCAATGCCATCCTCCGGTTTAACACCTTTGCATGTATGCTTCATCATTACTTGCCTTTAAACCATCAACCGGCTTAACTATATAATCTTAAACCGGCATAATCTTCCTTTCAGATCATCAAAAAATGACTAAGACATATACAGCCTGCAACTGGGTACCATCCCGGGTCACCGAAGAAGACCTGAACAATTTCGTTGCAACTGGCACCCTAGCCAAGAGAGAGGACATCCAGTGGAGGGTCCCAGGCGAAGAAAATCCTCCTGATCACAAAGACGGAGAAGTGATTGTTTTCACTGACCACCTGATCCGGGGGTTCAGCCCGCCCGGCTCAAAGTTTTTTCGTGACGTGCTTCATTTTTTCCAACTTCACCCTAAAGATATCAGACCCAATTCCGTGTCCAACATTTGCAACTTCCAAGTATTCTGTGAAGCTTATCTTCAAGAGGAGCCCATAGTTGAATTGTTCAGAGAATTTTACTACTTAAATCGTCAAACAGACTTTACCGACGACCCCAGCTTGGAACTCGGTGGTGCTTCAATTCAAAAGAGGAAAGAAGCCAGCTTTCCCTACGCCAAACCACCGAGTCATCCCAATGATTGGAACCAAACCTGGTTCTACTGTCAAAACACATCTCTAGCAGACGAAAATCCTCTATCGGGCTACCGCGACGACCGGCTTAGCAACGCACATCCACTCCCCCCATGGATCATCACAAAGGAGCGGGCTAAATATGCGCCATCTTTTTCAAAGCTTAGAGCCTTCATGGCTAATGGCCTAACCAACATCGACCTTGTTCGGTGCTGGGTCTCCTGGAGGATCTTGCCACTAAGCCGTCGCCCCGGCTTAATGTGTGAATATACTGGTGATTTAAAAGATCCCCAGCGCCACTGCGACATTCAATTGTCTGATACACAAATTACTGAAGACACCAAGGCGTTGCTAATTGAATCTTGGGCAAATTGCAGTAAAGCAGGACTTAGTCCTTTCTGCACCTTCAATAAACCGCCAGCTGTAAGTGTTGCACACCTCCCATTTAATCACATTTGCATTAATACTGCCCGCTCATAATCTTTTGACCTTAACAGGGCGACTCTTCATTTTGGAAGAATAAACCTCAAGACAAGCCGTCAAAACCGGCTCGTACCAAGACCAAGGTCACCAAGAGACCCGCCAAGAAGAAGTCCACTGAGCCCGCCGAGCTAAACTTGGATGATGACGGTGATGATGATGAGTCAGAGGTAGAACTTGACTCTCTTGGCTCATTTTTTATACATCTCATTGACAATGATTGTTATCAGGAGGAAGCCGAGGCCAGCCGTGCGGGTGACGACGAGGTAATTGTTCTTTCCTCTGGCTCAAAGTCTATGCCAAAACAGAAAACTCGCCAGGCTAGCCGAAAAGTAAGGTTTTCTCATCCTTTGGCTTATTTGGATCCCAACTTTATTTTGAAGAAGCAGCAAAATGAAGCTTGCCGGACGACCCAGAATAATGGAAGTAGGATCCTTTCTTCCGGCTTACTGAACACCCCAGCCGCTCGCAAACATCGTCCAGAGGTCTCAACAAACTCTGACTTAACTTATCCCAAGGCCGGTCTTTACCGACAACCTCTTAATCCCTCCAATTCAAATTATCAGGGAACATCTCCCTCTTACCCTGGTGACTCAATGGGGACTCATGTCCCGGCCTTCGAACCGGTGCCAGGGTAAGACTATCAAGCCTTTGCTTTCAGTTTTATGCTCAACTATTGTACTAATCTTGTCTTATATTTTATTCACAGGGCCATGGCAAAGCCCAACAAGAAGTCTAAGGTGACCAAAACTCCTGAGAATCCTTCTGAGCCGGAGCAGCAATCCGCAGAAACCTCTCATCAAGCTCCTAAAGCCACAGTTGATGAAACATCACTTGCTAATCACAATGCTGACGTTGACCCGGCCATCACCAATCCGCCAAGCCCCATCAAGCCGGCAAGCCCTACTAAACCAGTTGAAGAAAAAGACGAGGATGTTACCATCACCGGGCATGGCTATATAGAGCCAGGCAAACCCACTGTCCTATCCAAGCACAGCGCCAAGGAAGAAATTTCTATTGCTGACAAGGGCAAGTGGTCAGCGAATCTAGACAGTTATGCCAATTTCAATGCCCAAGAAATTCATTCTGGGTATTTGAACCGTCTTTACACCAGCCGTGATTATGAAGCCGGCTTATTAAATTTGATGAAGGAGCGCTATGAGGTAAACACTGCCACTCTTTTTCATATGAGTATACTTCTATTAGCCGCCAAGTTTACTGGACATGATAGAATAGAATGTGCTGTAAACTTCAAATAGCTTCATAAATAAATTCTTGTAGCCCCCAAGGGCCGGTTTATGCTTTCAAGATAAACCGGGTTTTTAGATAATGATGATTGAATTTCACATCTGTATCCCCCAAGGGCCTGCTTAGTCTACCAAGATAAGCCGGGTCTCAATACCAGACATGTTCAGAAACTTGAACATATAGCCCCCATGAACCGGCTATAGTCCCCATATAATAATAAGTTATCATAGACTTGTCTTTAGAAAAGAGCAAGGTGCATTAGCCCCCAAGTGCCAAGTAAAATACTTGTATTTTGCTTGGGACTTTCAAATAAATTCATAGCAACCCCACTCATTGTTTATATCTTTCAGGCTGAGCTGAATAGCAAAGAATCCCAAGTTGCCGACCTCCAAGAGAACATCAAGTCTCAGCACGCAGAAACCTCCAAGGCCAAAACTGAATTGATCACTGCTTTAGCAGATATGGAGAAGCTTAAAAAAGACTTCAAAGCTGAGCAGCCGGGTTGGAATACAGAGAGGTCAGCCTTGTTGAAGAGGGCTAAGGATGCCGAAGCAGCCCTTAAGCCGGTAGCTGAAGAGCCCGCCGGCTTAAAACATCAAATCAATGCCAGGACTGCTGCCATCTTTGGTAAATAACTTCCTCTTAATATTTGCGTGCAATGTATGTTTAATTAATATGCTCCCGGTTCATAAACTTTCCTTGATGATGCAGGCTCTAGAGTTGCCCACCTTGGCTCAGACATGCGGAAAAAATTGAAAGCCGCCTATACACTCATAGAGTAGTTATATACAGGCGCACTACGAGCCATCTGCACAGCTGCTCACAAAAAACAGCCTCCAACCCTTATCAAGGATACCTTGGAGAAGCTATCCGTGCTGCCTCTGGGAATCGAAGAGTTGAAGAAATCAACTGCGAGAGCCGGTGCACTCACCGCGCTAACCCGGGCAAAAGCATGGCAGGCCGATCTTGAGCCGGCAGACTTGGCAAATGGCTACCCGAGCGTAAAAGAAGACGGGTCACCATTCAGAGCAAAAGATTTCTCCACGATTGCAAGCGAGATGCGTCCTCTGGCTAGTAAGCTGGCTAAAGATACCAATCTTGCACATTACCAACCAGTTTACGACGCCGAGAACAAGAAGATCAAGGCGCCGGTTCATGATTCACAAGACCTAACTCCTCGGATCCATAAGCATACTTTTTCTCCTGATGTTGACCCATCAACACTTATAAGTGATGAAGCTGTATTCAGAGCTTTGACTGGGATCAACTGGGCAACCATTGATTTCCAGCCATTGGGTGAAGAGGAGCAGGATGAACCGGTGCTTGATGATCCAGAACCTTCAATTCGTCAGGGCCAAGACCAATGAACCGTAGGGCGGATTAGCATCTCCTTTCTGTGAAACTGTCAAACAATTGTTCTTTTGGACCATCAGCTGCCTTATAATAGGCTAGTTAAACACCGATCTGCTGTGCCATCATGCATGTTTTGTTTTTGTAACACTGCTGATCCATCATGGGACGATCTGCCACTTATGCTTTGTAATATCATCCATTATGCAAGTCCGATTTATCATTTTTCCCTGCATATAAACAGATAACAAGTGCCCTAGCGGTTTACCCTAGGGCGGGTCACAGTGCCCCATATAAAAACCACTAAGGACTAAATAGTCCATAATCAGGGCCAGTTTGTTAAAACCTCATATAACAAAAAACTATCATACCTGTGATATTTGTTCATACTGCCGACTTATCATACGTCGTGTAGTAAAGGTAATGACTCAAAGACAGTAGCACGACGCCCTATTCAATGTATTCATACTGCCGGCTTACAACGTCGCATGCAGCAAGGGGCAATATCCCAAAACTTTGAGCACAACGCTCTAAGCATATAATCATTATACCCGGGCGACTTAAGTCCAGAACCAGGCCGGGTTAATAACACTCCGGATAAAGATATACATGAACCATAAGGCAACATGGCCCTCATTGGTTTTTCAATCATATATTGACATGTCACAAAAGACAAAATTCCAAAATGTTCAAATCAAAGATAAATCAGAAAAAACAAGGCTTTCATAGGCAGCCAAGCCTAAAACTCAAGTGCTTTCATGGGCCGCACAGCCGCTGAGTTAAACCTTCATTCAAACCTTGTAAGTCGGACCTCATATGACCAATCACCATTTTAACGTTGACAAGTTCAGGGTCTTTATAAGATTGACTGTCAAGAGTACAACGGGTCATTCCAGGATTACCTGGGCGGAGTGTCGGACTTAGAAAGGCAGGATAACCCGGATTTTTTGGTGAATACACCCGGTGTCCAAGCCGATCGAAGCTCTGTTCTTTGAACAAGAAGCCCCCAAGTAAGAGTTCATTCCAGGCATATAAGTCGGATTTAGAGCTATGCTCAATGAGGAGGAAGCCCCCAAGTATGTTTTAATTATGGCGTACAAGCCGGATCAAGAGGGTAGTCATGGCTATGCTCAATGAACAGGAAGCCCCCAAGTGATCATATGAAGTAACAATAAAGACTCATATTCTCAGAAATGAAATGACAGAGGCGCTAAATTATCAGGGATGTCGGCTTTATTATATTCATGATAATATATACATTGACAAAGTATGTACATCACAAGATCCAATGGCTCAGGTGTAATAAGGCCGAAGATGAACAATATTCCATGGCCGGTGGGTCTCCTCCTCCGACGTGCGTGAGTCCTTGTGGTCTCGAACATCAATAAGGTAGTATGACCCGTTGTTCAGATTCTTGCTGACCACGAAGGGCCCTTCCCAAGGTGGGGATAGCTTGTGCATGTCAGTTTGATCCTGGATGAGCCGGAGCACCAAATCTCCTTCTTGAAAGGTCCTGGTTTTAACCCGACGGCTGTGGTAACAACGCACATCTTGCTGCTAAATCGCTGAACGAGCCACCGCAAGGTCACACTCCTCATCTAACAGGTCAATAGCATCCTGACGGGATTTATCATTGTCATCTTCAACATAAGCCGCCTCACGAGGCGAATCGTGACGTATGTCACTGGGGAGAACCACCTCTGCTCCATAAACCATGAAGAAAGGCGTGTAACCCATAGATCTGTTGGGGTGGTATTGATACTCCAAAGCACTGAGGGAAACTCCTCCACCCAACAACCCGGTGTTCTCTAGAAAGGAACCATAAGCCGGGGCTTGATACCTCTCAAAATATCTTGATTAGCTCGTTTAGCTTGGCCATTAGACTGGGGGCGAGCCACTGATGATACATCAAGCCGGATATGCTCTTGTTGAAAGAATTCTTTCATCGCTCCTTTAGACAGATTAGTACCATTATCAGTGATGATACTATGAGGATACCCAAAACAAAAGATCACCTTTTTGATGAACTGAACCACCGTGGCTGCATCACATTTGCTGACCGGCTCAGCCTCAACCCACTTTGTAAACTTGTCAACCGCCACCAAGAGGTGGGTCTTTTTATCCTTGGACCTTTTGAAAGGCCGAACCATATCCAGCCCCCAAACTGCAAACGGCCAAGTAATTGGAATCATCCTCAATTCTTGAGCCGGCACATGAGGTCGTCTTGAAATTTCTGACAACCATCACATTTACTGACCAGATCTTCTGCATCAGCATGAGCCGTCAGCCAATAAAACCCATGACGAAAAGCCTTAGCAACAAGAGACTTAGAGCCGGCATGTGTCGGTGTCAAAACTGGCGGATCTCGGGTAGGGGGTCCCGATCTGTGCGTCTTAGGCTGATGGTAACAGGAAGCAAGGGACACAATGTTTACCCAGGTTTGGGCCCTCACGATGGAGGTAAAACCCTACTTCCTGCCTGATTGATATTGATGATATGAGAAGTACAAGAGTAGATCTACCACGAGATCGTAGAGGCTAAACCCTAGAAGTTAGCCTATGATGATTATGATTGTGATCGTCCCTCTAAGGACCAACCTCTCTGGTTTATATAGACACCGAAGAGGGCTAGGGTTTACACGGAGTCGGTTACAAGGAAGGAAATATAATATCCGTATCTCCAAGCTTGTCTTCCACGCAAAGGAGAGTCCCACCCGAACACGGGACGGAGTCTTGAGTCTTGTATCCTCATGCTCCAATAGTCCGGACGAAGTATATAGTCTGGCTGTCCGGATACCCCCTAATCCAGGACTCCCTCAGTAGCCCCTGAACCAGGCTTCAATGACGATGAGTCCGGCGCGCAGTCTTGTCTTCGGCATTGCAAGGCGGGCTCCTTTCTCCGAATACTCCAAAGTAATTATCGAACACTTAAACCCTGTCCGGATCTGCAAAATGATCTTCACATACCGCCGTAGAGAGAATGCACTACACAAAAGATACACTTCCGCGATGATATGTGTTTGTCACAGTAGGTCGCATTTTCTGTCATGCATGTACATCCATGACGATTTTATGACAGAATCAAGATAGTCATACCTGTGCTGTCGTAGAAGTGTTCCATGACATTACCAAAATTATCACCATGGGAGTGTCCACTTCCATGACGATAAATCGCGCGTCATAGAAGTGCTTTTGTCAAGGGTGACCGACACGTGGCATCCACCGTAACGGAACGCCGTTATATATCGGGTCGGGTTTTGGATCTGATAACCCGTTAACAGACCCGACCAATGGGAAATTTCCACGTGTAAAATTCTTATTGGCCGGACGAAACACATGTCAGCTCGTTAGTGGGTCAGATAGGCGCCTATGATATGTCGACACGTGCCACGTCCCACCACTGGCCCATTTAGCTTACAAAGCCGGCCCGTTTGACTTGGTCAAAAGTTAACGGGCTGGCCCATGAAAAGCCTGTTAACGGTCTTTTCGCAAATAGCCCATTTTACGGCCCGTTAACTCACGGCCCGTTAGGCACTAGAGGAAATCGGGCCAACAACGTCATGTGGGCCATCAAATATAACACCAACCCATTTCACTTTCGGCCCATGTATGTCCCACGACGTCTTTCGTCCCATATGAGGCCTTCGTATCTTTCGGCCCTTTACAGGCCCACGGTGACTCTAGCCCATAATGAACAGTAATTTTCTTTGTACCGTTAACGGCCCGTGATTTAGATGGGCCGTTTCCCGCCCATGTTAGCTTTCGGCCTATTGACGGCCCATACGTTCTTGGGCTCCTTTTCGGCCCTCGATTACTTTCGGCCCGTTACTGGCCTGTTCCCTCAATGGGCCAAATTTGGCCCATGGCAAGAGTCGGCCTGTTACTGGCATGTTCCCCTAATGGGCCAAATTTGGCCCATGGCAAGAGTTGGCCCGTTACTGGCATATTACCCTAATGGGCCAAATTCAGCCCATGGCAAGAGTCGGCCCATTTCTGGCCAGCCCGTCCTATATTCTGGCCCATTAACGACCCATTATGCCTCTGACAGAATTAAGCTTTTGTAGTCCTGTGGCCTGTTAACGGCCCGTTACCATGCTGGGCCGATACCAATTACACCTGATTACGGCCCATGTAGACCCATTTATCCGACGGCCCGTGGCCCACCGATTACAGGCCCATTTATCGACGGGCTGAGGCCCACCGATTACAGGCCCATTTATCGACGGCCCGTAGGAGACCCATGGATCCTACGGCCTGTATATGGCCCATGGTAGTTGCGGCCACTAGCAAACCAGGGAAAACGATGACTAGGAAATAAATAAGGCTGAAACTAACGCTAGGCTATTAAGGCGATTGCACAGATTACATCCACTCGACATCAAAGATCGCCACCAGTGCAAATATAGGGAACACCCTACACTATACAAAAATGGCTTGCTGTTTTGTTCTGCCGGTGGCTGCACGTTAAGAATAAATTTTGTATCACACCAAAACAAATTACAACTATATAACAAAAGGAAGGTTGGCATAAAACTTAACAGTCTAGGAGATAAATGCACCACCAGAAGTTCAGAAGCTCAGTTCATTTGACCTGACTGTTATGCTTTCATGATGTATTGTCCGATGGAGCACCATAACCCTCGCCTTCATTTCCCCTAGGCTCCTGAACAACATAGAAAATGTCTGATAGTCTGGTTTCAAAACCATGCATATCTTGATGACATTGAGCAATGTTTCTCCTTGTTTCACAAAGGGCCTCTGTTAGGGAATGGACTTGTGTCTGGAGCGCAGATACAACATTGCTTTGAGCTTGCATATCTTGATCATGAGGCAGTTTGGACGATATTGCCTTAACAACCAACCCAGTATTACGCAGGAATGTGCTTTTGGCACTGTTAGTGGACAGGTACTGACCCACTGCAGCAAGAGCTGACATTGCGGTTATAGTTGCCTCGCCACCTTCAGAAGGTGGCGGTTCCACCATTTTTTCCATAGCTTGCTGAAAAGTTGAGGTTTTGCATTAGTAGTACCAGAACAGAAGATATTAAGGAGGCAGCAAAACCAAACAAAATAGCTTTGGTCTATATACAGAACTTATTCAGGTGAACCCATGTAAAATATTAGTTGTATTTTATTACAAAGTACATAATAAACCAGGTTCCAAACATATGACCATGTACTATCGCTAATGTATTGTCTATTTCTTCACATTGTATTGAGGGCTAAGGATAAAGAGACGAAGTTTACAATACGGTAAGCATAGTATGACATCATTCATATCACAAAACAACTGAGAACAGACAAACATGCAATTGTAACGTTGTGTGGGCAAGTCTAGCACGGAACTAGATTACGGGTCAAGATCAAAGGAACATCACTCCTCTCTTTTAAACCTTGTAAGGTGCAATGATACGCTAAGACAATTGTGTATAAAATTGAGAAGAGTAATAGACATTGGCTGCAACCCATGCAGTTCAAGGCACAAGTCAGAGTAAGTAGTAGTTAAAAGGCGTGAGGATTAAGGACTTACAACAGCGGCTTTGACTGGTGTAGTCATGCCCTTCTTCTTGCTAGTGTGACAGTCCTTGAAGAATTCCACAGCATTTGGTTCAGGTACTTTTTGGTCCTTGCGGGCTTTCCTCTGCATTTCGAACAAGTCAATATAGATCTGATAATATGGTACAACGAAAAGAGTGAAACAACAGCTAATTACAAGAGCCTCGCAGTGTGCAATATAGCTACAAGATCCTGTCGTCTGTTGGAATTTCACTTTCATACGGTTGGCCTTGTTCTTTGAACAGTTCACCTACAAGAAGATAGATTTGTGTGGCACATGCATAAATAGGACTTCAACATGTGATCTGATCACATATATATAGTGTACCTGATACTTTGGATCAGACCAGTGTTTAACAAGGCCCCTCCAGTCTTCATCCGATATATTTTCCACTGGAGATGTTTGGGAAAGTTCACTGTTAGCCTTGCCTTCAAAGTGAGTTTTCCTCAAGTTATACCGATACTGTCGCAGAGTAGACTTGAAAACATGGGTGCAAGCTTGTCTGGTTGCATCATCTTGGCTATCCAACTTGAACCTCATCTGTTCAAAATTATGGGAGTCTCATTATCAGCAACCTAGAAAGTATGGGACAGAGCAAGACGATATTACTAGTTTCCATACATAACCATACTTACAGATAAATGGTCGAGGAAGGTGTTGAACTGGGTTTCGTCTTTGTCATTCCTGTACTGAATCCATGTTGGGAGGATACATACATGACACCTAACGGCAACCGCTGCCTCTGATACTAACTTGGCTGACTCAAAACGGATCTCCATTCTTCCTCCTCTAGATTTAGTTAACCCATCGAGCATTATCCCTGATGTTTGTTTCCTCTTGCGCCTAGGTGCTAGTCCAACAACGAACATAGGAAGTGTTAGTGTACATCAAACTGTGAGACTACAGATAAAGAAGCATGCAACTGTAACTTGACTCCAGCAACTACCTTCTTGCTGTTGAAGCTCACAAGGTTCATTTGATATTGCCAACTCGTCTTGTGTCAAGAGTGCTTTGGAAGTAGTGTCAGGTGGCAAGGGAGCTTGGGAACGTGCTGCTAGCTCAGTTGACGCACGAGTAAGTCGTGCAGCTGGTAGTACTGTGGTAGGTGTTGCAAGAACTAGGGCTGTCTCTGCTTGTTTGGTGGCAGCTATTTGTTTCTGTTTGGCTTTTTTTGCAGCTCGTGTAGCATGGGATGCCGTGTTTGTAGAATTTTCCGCTGGACTTTCACCTTCTATTGCACCATCAGTACCAGCAGAATCTGCAGGATTCATCTGCTTCTCATTCCCTGCCATTCTGTGTTTGTTCCTCTTTCTCTGTGCCATGTTAAGTCAAGCCGACAAGAAAAATTAATAACAATTAAGTTCTTCAGAACAAATTGATGCATGATGCAGATGAACTGAACTTTGATGTTAGACAACCACATGATAGGAGGATGTAATATGTATGAAAAACAGGACGGAAGAGATAACCAGAACTATGATGTGTAAACTAAGAAGAATACCTTTCACCAATTTAGAAGCAATGCAATGGAAGGTAGACACGATATGAAAGATGCTACAAATATCACTCTGCCAAGTTAACAGTGTCTCAACATAAATGGTGTTTAAACAAATGTTTAGCAGTACAAGAAATAAATCATATGCAAGATGCAAACAACATCACACTACCATGTTAGAGGTCTCTCGTCATTAGTGCCATTGCATATTCACAGCATTGCATATTCACAGCTTATGATGTGTAAACTAAGGAGAAGGCATTTCAACAAATTAGAAGCAATGAAAGCTAGACACCATATGAAAGATGCAACGAATATCACTCTACCAAGTTAAATTTGTCTCGTCATAAGTGCCATTTCAACAAATTAGTAGTACAAGCTAGAAAAGAATGTGAGATGTAACCTATATCACACTCCAAAGTCAAACGTGTCTTATGATAAGTGATTGTTGCAGGTTACACAACAGTAGTAATTTGATGTAAGAACATGGTGTGATAGACAGATATTGTATGTTCTAGAAACAGGAACACGTGTCTTCTTCAAGTATAATGTGTAAAGTAAGCAGATGGAATTCAACAAAATTAGAAGCAATACAAGCTAGACATCACACATAACATGCAACCACATATAACAGTGCCAAGTTAGAGGGAGCACCAGTGATGATGCACTAGGGGAGACGTGCTCATCATAAACACAGCTTTGTTGAGTGTCTATGCATGTGTTGTCTTGGAAATCATCTTGGGGGTGTGGAGGAGTAGAAACTGTAGAGGCCCTCCGTTCGGAAGGAGCACCTTTATCTGCTGCCTTGTTAACTTCCTTCCGCTTTATTGATTTTGAATTGTCAAGTAAAACTGACAAGAAAAAGCAATAAGATTCTCTCTTCAGAACTCATTCATGCATGATACTGACAATCACTACTTTGATGTAAGGCAAACACATGATACCAGGATGGAATATGTACGAAAAACAGGACGGCATGGCATGTTCACAACTGTTTGTGTAAACTAAGCAGAAACCATTCCAGCAAATAAGAAGCAGTGCAAGCTAGACACCACATGAATGATGCAACCAATATGACTCTGCCAAGTTAAAAGCGTCCCATCATAAATGGAATTTCAACAAATTAGAAGCAGCGCATGCTATAAATCATATGAAAGATGCAACTAATATCGCACTGCATATACTAAAGGTGTCTCGTCATATTGATTGATGCGGGATACAAAAAAACAATAGTTTTATGTAAGGACATACTTAATAGACAGATGTACTATGTACTAAATATAGGAAGGCATGTCACATTAACAGGTATAATGTCACATTTACAGGAGTATAAGCTAAGAAGACTAGCACATATAGTTTAACCAGATTGGAACAATTACAATCTAGACACCATATGCAACATGCAACCACATATCACGCTGCCAAGTTAGAGCAAGCACTTGCGATGCTAGTGTAGGGGAAATGTTGTAATCAACTACAGAGCTACGTTCACTATCTTCATCTAGCATTTCTGTTTCTTGAGAATCATGTCGGGAGGCTGACGATGCATTCTTTAAATGAGGAGTAGTCCCCTTGCCTGCCTGCCTCATCATAAGTGATTGATGAGGGATACACAAGAACATTAGTTTGATGTAAGAACATGGTTAATACACAGATATACTAGTATGTACCAAAAACAGAAAGGCATGTCATATTCAAAGGTATAATGTGTAAGCTAAGAAGATGCAATTTAACCAAAATGGAAGCAATACAAGCTAGACATCCGGCTGGAGTGGTGAACATGATCATCTAGGACCTGAGAGCCTGGTGGGAGGTGGGATGCTTCACCACCATCGCGGCTTTTTAGTTGGCTTCCAGGTGATGCCTGTCTTTACTGGGTTTGTCACTGGCTCGGCCAGTGCCCTGACTAGCTATTTGTCATCTGGTTCTCACGGGATGATGGTTCATGTAAAAAATATCTTTCCTTATCTTAATAAAGACCAACTTTGGCCTTTCAAATACAAGCTAGACACCATATGGAACATGCAACCACATATGAAACCGCGAAGTTAAAGCAAGCACCTGGGATAGTGGTTCATTGCGAGTGAGGTCATCAACTCTAGAGCAACGTTTACCGTCTCCATCTCCTGAGACTGCACCCTTTAAAGCGCTGTAACGTGCCGCGCCTAGCCGCATAGAAAGCTGGCATGACTTGTCTCTTTTCTTTTTTGCTTCGCTTTTGGCAGACTCTGAAATACCCTTGCATAAAAACACAATAGTGAGAGTATGGGCAAAGTGTGTGCAGAACTAGTGCACTGTAAAAGTAGCAGATAGCAGGTGGCTGAAAAATAAATGACAAGAGACATATGATAGCTCTACAACATTGCATGGCAAACAAAATTAGATTCTACTCCGTATGATTTTGTAATATATGAGCACAGGAAATGCAGGTACTCCTCCAGCACACCACCACATGTGGTCATATCTAAGATAACAGTCGACTGAAAATAGATAGGTCAGTCGATTTTTTTAATGAACCGTCCGATCTATAAGGAACGGGCAGATGGCCTTCATCTACCTCACGCCAGTCACTGTTGACGATCTTTCTTGAACCGCCAGCGACCACCGGCCCAGACCCGTGCCTCCGCCGCCCCGCCCTCCCATCGACCTCACACCACCACCGTGCTTGGCAGTGCCCCCAAGCCATCCCTTTAATCCCGGCTGACCTCCAGATCGGGCGCTAGTAGCTCTAGGCCGCACACGCCCCTAAGATAAACACCAAGGCGCTGCTTCCCCGGCATAATAGTCGCACTAGCGCCTGTTACGCCAGGGAATGCTTCCGTTAATTGGGAATCAACTGGCCAGAAGTTGAAATTCAGGGGGGCAACGGACCTCTAGCTAAGCTCAAATAGTATATGAGGAGAAACCTTGAGCATCGCGATTTACTAGGAACATCTAGTATCAAGAAGAAGCGGTCAACTAGTGTCTTCTGTGGGATGAATACCGTGCAAGCAGAGACGTAAGATTTGCACGAATAAGGGAAGATGAGTACCTTCTTCGGTTGCCGGTGTGGTCACCTCCACATGTCGCACCGATCTTCTTCTTTTTACCGGGGAAACCGATGTTCTGAAGGGTGCAGGCTTGGATGAACCCATGGCCAAATTGTTGACTGTGTTGCCGTGGCCGTATGTCGGCGGAGGGGAAGCAGATCCGAGGCGGCAAAGGACGGCGTAGCAGGAACAGCTCCAGTGTGGTGGAGGGTGGCGAAGTTGGAGCGGCAGCGGTGAGGCGCAGGACGGCGTGATTGAACTGGCTCGGGTACGGACGGCTCAGCCTCGGCTCCAACTACTAGCCATGGAGGTCATTGCGGTTGAGGTTGCGGTGGACGACGACGTCGGGGTATCGGCTCCGGCGTGATGGAGGAGGGCGGCGGTTGATGGGTGGGATGGGGTGGCGGACGGAGGACGCTGGGGTTTTGCGGCTGGTGGAGAGGTAGTTTTGGCGCCCATGGAGTACAAATGGGGAATCAGACGGGTGGGGGGAACCATGTTTCGGTCTGGGACGCGCTTGTTTTTGGCTTTTTTGAACAGAAGATGGGACGCGCTTGTTTGAAATTTGGGGAAAGTACAAACTTTGCCCCCTCTTAAATATCGGACCTACTGCGGGCCGGGGGTAGGGTGGTAATCCCAGGTGTCCCAAATAGTGGGCGGGAGCGATTTCGGCCGCACGGATGTGTGCTTAGGCGGCCATTGTGTATGAATGTTTTTCGGAGGCGGTTGCGTGGCGTCTAGATGAAGCTACAAATGTACCCCGGTTTAGACCTTTGGACGTCGGGCCGGTAGGTTTCACGGGTCGGAGTTATTAGAAAAGTAATTTCCTTGTACTACCAAACATTGGTCTCACGCGGTTTCGGGCTAGTAGAGGCTCTTTTGGCGCTTCGTTCGAAATTTTGAAACACAAGCATTCATGTTTAGAGTACTCTTGAACTATGAGGATTGACCTAAATAGACAACGTTATATTTGACCTTGTATGTTTGAAAATCTCATTAAATTATCCGCTTCTTTTTGAAATTTTGACACTCGAAAATCCTATAACTACGATTATTTTGGGATGGAGGAGCTAAATTTGAATCTATTTTGTACACGACTACATATGCTATTTTGTACAAAATCAGAGCAAAGATTGGTGCCCCCATAATTTAGGTACGGTTTACAAATGCCATGATATCAAATTCAAATAACTGGAAGGACTTCATGTTGAATTCGATTTTTTTAAACCACCTTAAGTTGAATTCAAATGTATGCAAGTTCATAGGTAGCTATTTATAAATGTCCATTGTGTAACTTTCGTATGTATAATGTGGTTTACACACACAACATGAACTATACTCATGTTTATATTCGATTGCTAAAGCGATGCATTGTCTGGAGTTCAAAATACTAACTATGTGGATCAATTGTGTCGAATAATAACATAGACATGCTCAAATTCGATCGAATCTAGATGTCTGATGGATCAATGACCGCTCCTTACGCGAATTGCAAATATCATGATCCCATCCTAATATTTGGATACAATTTATATCTTTAATCAATGTGTAGAGCGGTCTTTTACGTGTATTTGCACTCTCCATCGGTGGTCTCTCACACATGCTCACACACTCTCTCCCGATGTGTCTTTCTCGCACACATGCTCTATATATAACCCTCCCTCCCTCTCGTAACCATTTACAACTGTTTTCACTAACCTTTATCACAAGCACTCTTCCTCTCGCAAACATACACACGCACAATCCTCATCGACCCTTTCTATATACTTGGACCTGCCTACGTGTCTCATGTACGCACATTATCTTTACGCCTGTCTCTCACTCATTATCTCACACCTCTCTTCCTAATCGACGAGTATGATTCTAGCAGAGCATTCTGTAGGATGCCCCTTAAAGTTAGGTTGGATGAATAGTAATATCAGAGATAAAGGGGTTACCTTAGTCCGAGAACCTAGGGTTACAAATCCTAGCCGGCTTTGTCAGTGGACACAGAGTCCTTCACAATTCTGCTATCTTTGTCTTATACGACTAGTCATCAATGGGTCTTCCTAAATGTGTCATGGGCCGACCAATGTGGCGCAGGACGGAACCGAACGAAGGGCCTCACCTCGACCCACCGGACCTCACGCGGTGACACACCCTCTGCCCCCACGTCTCATTATCTTCTCACACCCACACATACCAACACAAACACCACACACACAGAAAATTTCTCCTGGTGCCTCTATTCCCTCCCCCCTTGCATATACACACTCAAGGGAATGGAATCTCTTGTCGTGACGTCATATTCGTCTCTCTCTCTAGACCACTCTCATTTCTCGTGCTATCTCTCCCACGCCCCCACCCCCGTCGGCCCCTCTATCCATGCCTCTCTCGAATATGTAATACACACACATACCTCTCTAGGCCCCGCCAAATGCATCAACTACACATTCACACATGTTACATCACATACCCCATTGATCTAAAAAGACCTCTCTTCACGTTTATTTCGCATACAACATTCCTTTTGAATAAAGTGTGGCCAAAAAATTATTTTAGAGTTTCTACATATATACAACATTACAAAGTTATATTGAGGAGTACGAACGCTAATTCGCATTGCATGGTGCCCACAATGATATTTATTCCGCACTATGAATTTGTATATTTTTATACTATATACAAAGTAAGTCATAATAAAGGGAAACGAAGAGCATCTCTCTCTCCATCGCATACCCCCCCTGTACACCCCTTTCACGTATGCACACAAAACTATCTCCAGGTCCTCTAAAAGTAAGCCCCCAGAACATTCACGTGTGTTTCATCTTTCTCTCGCGATATATGCAATGACGATCATTGTAATTTAAGCGAAAGCACGATACATACATTGGACTTCATAATCCACTCATTATGGTCACTGTTTACGTTTAGTGGTTATTATACAGTCACGGGCTCACCGTACAACTTTGTATTTGCTCATGACATGACTAGTTGACCAGTTAAACGCTCCACGTGGCACCTCTAGTGTTGCATCACATTATCTCACTACCATCGTGCCCACCTGTCGACTTGTATCTACTCTACATCTACACTATTATAAAATACATAAAATACACTCTTATAAAAAACAGAGTTGGTGATGATGGTGTGCCTGCCATCCTGCAATATAGGCCGTCCGATTTATATCTGACGGATAGGAAAGAAACTATGGCAATTTTGCAAAAAGGCACCCACACACCTCTCCACATTTGCGAATAAGGCCTTCCCTCGTTCATCCTTTTCTCTCACAAGATAAAGAAGTCATACAAATGCATCCTGATGTTACGTGCAATGCACGGGCATCTTGCTAGTAAGAATGAAAACAAACGACAAAAAATATTTTGACGGTGGTTTGAAGTCATGACCGCGGGCACAACGGACAAGGTGGCCTTGTATTGGTATGCTGAGCCGTCTGTTTTAACACACAGGAGCTGGTGTGGTGATTATACACACACGCACGCATGCACACGAACTCCATCCACGCAACACTCAGACAAACACATGCACCCACGCAACACTCACACGTACACACGCAGCCACGCACGCACGCAACACTCACAAGCACACACGCACGCATGCATGCACACACCAGTACACCACACGACCAACACACACTCTCACGCTCAAGTGCTCAACCTACACGTGCATGCGCACACATCACGCCCTGACAAACACATACACAACCAGTTGATTCCCGCGCATGGGTTGGAGCCTTGTGGCACCTGCGTAAATTTGTGTTTATCTGACCTTTTCCCTATGAGAACTGACAGGTGGGACCCACAAGGAACGTGGTCAATTTAACTAGTCAACATGGCAATACGCAGACTATTTAGCCGGTCAACAGAGTGCAATCCGATGCTGAACTGTGAGCAAGTGACCGGATAATCACCGCAAAACGTATATAGTGACCGTAATTAGCTTATTCTGAAGTTCGGTGACCGTATTACGCTTTTCTCTCTGTAGACCCTCCAAAACTACATCTCTACACGTTCTCGCATGTTACATCTAACAACTATGCAATACAGCACTACTACTACACTCTAACACAATAAATCATATGTGTTTTTAGTTTTACTAGATATCATATTGTTACTTATAATTATTCAGTTTGCATACATTAAAATTGCCTTTGAAATGTATGTCCAGTATCATCTACCGTGCGGGAAAAATCCCGCCCTTTCCTGTTTAATCGGGTTTGTATCGATGGATCGTGCGAAACAGCAAAACTATAGTACTATACAGTACAAGTGACAATTCACTGGGCCATCGTGTTGTCTACTCCTCCATCGTAAGAGTGGAGCGCTCGCTCTCATAAATCTTCTAGTCCCTTTCGCCGACATTTGGGACATCAAGCTACCGGGTCCACGTGCCATATCGGAATACAGTGCAGAGCAGCCGAGGTGAAGCACCCCAGTCATGGCGCCAGCGTAGTAATGAGCAATGAGGTGTCAAATCACAAAGCTGCACCTTTCCTGCAGTTAAGTTGGAGGGACAAAGTAATAATGCTAAAAAAAGAAGTTGGAGGGATGAAGCAACCATCATTTCACTCGTTGCTGAATCCGCTTCTCCCTCATCTTCTTCAACTTAACCACGTGTTGCTTCTGTCGTTGTTCTGCCTCATGTGGGACGCGGATCAGCTTGGTAAAGCACTGACACGTGGGACAACATGTTAGCAAACTGCCAGGACAACGTCCTCCAAAAATAAGAAACGTCCCCCAGCATCCGCGCAGCAAAATCACCTCCTTTTTACTAATCTTTGATTCTATAATTTTTTAGATCAATATAATTGAGATTTGTATAGATAGCACACAGGAGCAAAGCCAAGTGGTATGGTTAAGGGCATCCATAATGTGTAGCCAAATGTGAAAATAGCTTTTGGCATCGTGGGAACCATTGTGGACGGTGTTTCCAAAGCCAAAAAGATGGAACCGAAGCTCCCTGATTGATTGGTTGAAGGAATAGAAAAATGCAACGTCTCTCCTCTTTCTCCCATGCTTGGACGCATGTAGTATAGTATAGAGCACAGAGTCTACTCCCCTGTCCCTTCTATCACAAATCACAAAGCAGTGAGGCATCAAATCACAAAGCACGGACGAAGCAACCATCATTTCACTCTTCACTGACTCCGCTTCTCCATCGTCTTCTTCGAGAAACCATCTCACCGCACTAGTACTCCTAGTAGTAGTACTAGTAAAGGACTTCCTGGATGCAAATAAGGTGGTTGTCTCGGCTTGCAGGCGGCACTTGCGAACGACTTACCGTGGTCTCCCTCAATGGTGTTCTCCGTCGAACGCACTTCGACAAACCACAAAAAAAATCGTCGACGTCACCGCAATGGACAAGGAATTCAAATATAGTTACTACCTCCATTTTTTTTGTACACAAGGCCAGTATATCAAAATTACAATTTGCAAAGGGCCACTAACACTAATAGAGGCAAAATTGATGGGGTTAGCAACCAAGGACATTAATATCCCCTGCATGCATGCAGAAGTGAGAAGGTTCGTTTGCATGGTGCTGCATTAATCAAGCGATGAGAAGTGAGATTGTTAGCTCTTTAGTCTTTCTAGAAAAAAATACGCATTAATTGACACGTGAAACGAGGATTTGTATTGATTAAATCCCGCGAAGGAAAACCCCGCCTTTCTTTTTAACACTAGTACTCCTAGTACGTACGTACTTATCCTGTTTGGGTCTAGGCCTTGCATTGCCAAACTTCGCCACACATTTTTGCCAAGCTTGCCTAAAGTTTTCAAAATAAGAAGGAGGTACACTTGCGCACGGCTGTCGCGGTCACACCGCACCCTCACACAGTCGCTCCTGCACGCCGCAAACCCAACCAAGGGAACACACCCTCACTGACACGTGTTGTCGCATGTGAACAAACCAAACTCAGCCATCCTATCGCTGACATATAATTTTCGTTCATAGAGTATGTTTATCCAACCGCATGTTGGGGAGTATCCGTACGGCCCGTGCGATGGTCTGTTGGGGAAGAAGAAGAGGTGAGGAAGAAGGAAAGAAGGGTTAGGAGACGTAGAATATTCATCCAACCGCCTGAAATGGTAGACTGACCCAAGTCAGGCGACTTGCATAACAAATAGTATGTTTTTACACAGCAAAAGATCCATAAAAACAACAACATAAACAAAAACTATCACTGCTCACAGAAAGAGACAACCTCGTCGTCTTTGGCTGCCGATGCGAACCAGCCGTCGCTGCCGACGTGTGTCTCCGCACCATGGTTGTCCTCGGCCTCCAGCTACTCGTTCAAGCGGAGCGTGCGGGCGCTCTGCACGGACGAGAGGCCCGGTTCAAGTTGAGGACGTTCGGTTTCGCCTGCAGGAGGACCTCGATGGCAGCGGCATCCACACGCTCCGCGTCGAGTCGAGTCTCCGCCGCCCGGTTCAAGTCCAGGACTTCCGGTTCCGCCTGCAGGAGGGCTTTAATGAGAGCGGCCTCCGCACGCTCTGCATCAAGTCGAGGCTCTGCCGCCCGGTTCATGTCTAGGACGTCCGGTTCCGCCTGCAGGAGGGCCTCGATGGTAGCGGCATTCGCGCGCTCCGCCTCAAGTTGAGCCTCCGCCGCCCGGTTCACATCCACGACATCCGGTTCCGCCTGCAGGAGAGCCTCGATGGCAGCGGCATGCGCGCGCTCCGTGTGGAGTTGAGCCTCTACCTCCCGGTCCTCCTTTAGTATCGCCATGTTGAACCGCTGGTCCGCCTGCACCATGGGGGACTCGGACGCCGGCACGAAGTCGACGTCCATCGTCTCATATCCATCAGGGGCCTTCTGCGTCGCGACCTCCGCAGTGAACATTGGATCGGCTTCCTCCTCCTCGTAGCCTGGCTCCAGAGAACTCGGGGATTGGTCCGCCGCAAAGCGAGCTTGGGAACAGAGGTCTGTGGCACCGACCGCCGCCGCGATTTCTGTGTGGCGCTCTGGCGTCAGCATCTTGTAGTAAGTGATCTTGCGGCGCACAATGGCTTTCTGGCGAACTAGGGGACGCTTGATGCGGGCTAGGGGATTGAAAGGTGGGGGAATGGGGCAGAGATTTGGTGTGGTTTTAGGGCAGTGGCTGGCGTAGGCCGAGCAGCGAAGGTTCTGGTGTGAATAGTGGTTCTGGTGACGACCGGTCAATCGGTTTTGACTGTACATCGCTCTTGTCGCGTTCGCGTTGCAGCCCGGCATGCTGGACCCTTCACGTCGCTCACCGAATGGAATGCGCTCCATCTTGCGTTTTCGCTCGCTTGTGGGACCGTAGTTGAGAGCAAACCGACGTCCCTCCCCCTCCCCCGCCCGCGTCATTTATTATACCACCACTCCCTCCGTTTTATGCGGAGTAAATAAAAACAGAGGTAGTATACTACGGATGAGGATCCCCTGATGTGGCCAAACCCATTGAGTAACTGACATGCGGGGCCTAGCAAGCATGGGGTCCGCCAGTAAGTGACCGAAAGGGAGGGTAAAGCAGGGATACCTACGTCAGAGGATCCACTTCCACTATACTACTTTTACCAAATGTTGAGTAATAATATATGACATGCAACTTACACAAATGTTAGAGTAATAATATACGACATGCAACTTACACAAAGCATACACGGTCTAATGCGTTTTTCGAGGCTAACTTTGACCAAATGTTAGAGTAATAATATATGACATGCAACTTACACAAAGCATACGGTCAATTTCGTATGTGAAAGGAGTTTCCAATGATATAATTTTCACATTATACACCTTCGTCTAGGTGTGTAAGTCATCTTACGAAAACCAAATAATCCCAAAACATGTAGGCGTGGTGCATTAACTTCTACCTCGTTTCTTGTTTCTTGACATATCAACCAATAAGATATGAGGGTGTGCATGCTTTTAATGACATGAGACTATAAAACATGACATGCAGTGGTTAGTTCATTGCATGCAATACTATTAATTAGCAAATAAACATTAATATCTCTCGTTTTCCCCTCCTTGGTCATGGTGCACAGCCTAAGATGACTTACTCACCTAGACGGAGGGAGTACTATTAATCTTGTCAATAGTCAAATTGGAAACCATCTCGAGTACAAATCTAGGAGTACGTACGAATCTAACAATATTGATTGGGCGTTGTTGAATGTTGATACCTTTTTTTATCATAGTAGAGATACTTTGACTACACATAAAACTTATATGTAAAGTAGAAAGGATAGGAGGGAGTATATTGTACGTTCAAAAATGAAATGAACATTGAATACCCCTTATATATAATTTGTTGATGCTATGATCACCGGTTCAAAATTTTGAATCCTCCTTAGGTATCACGTGCCCCCACTTGTTCCCTCTCGCTTTCATCTCGGGGTCCGGAGATCTATTGAAAGAGGACTAGGGTAGGTACATGCGAATGATACTCAGCGGAATGTTCAAATGAGGCATGCGGGGGGATGGACTTAACTGGAGGGCGACATGATCGATGGAGAAGAGGGTTGGAGAGGAATGAGAAATAAGCAAACGCCACATGATTACACTTGAACGGCTCAAATAAACAAGAAGTTGTCTTGCTTGGCCTACATACTGAAAGGCCTAATGTGCAATGCGGAGCACTGATGCTCAAATATGGCCGGGAAAACAGGGAAACCGACATGTGGGGCACACCCGTCGGGACGACGTAGCGCAGACTAGTCCAATGGAGGAGCTGGCCCACGACCTCCTCGCCACCGACAACCGTTCATGTGGGTCGTTGGGGCCAACAACGGAGCGCAGCTCCAGCACCGCCTCTGGACACGGCGACCGTGGTGAGCGACACACTCATATCGTCGATAGACACGGTCGGTTTCAGTGTGCCGAGGGTGGCATTAGTGCTGTGGCACAACCAACGGTATGTTTGGTTTGTGCCCAAGGTTTCCCCATTAAAGCATTGGGTAGCCAAAATTTTGGTTGAGGTATTGGTTGCCCATGATTTAGCCGACATTGGCAAGAAAAATGAACTAGAGTTGGCTAGAGTTCATTGGCATGCCAAAGAAATGGCAACCATCCAAACAAAGACCAATCTTTGGGTCATGACCAAAATTTTGGTTGAGGTATTGGTTGCCCATGATTTGGCCGACATTGGCAAGAAAAATGAACTAGAGTTGGCTAGAGTTCATTGGCATGCCAAAAAATGGCAACCATCCAAACAAAGACCAATCTTCGGGTCATGACCAAAATTTTGGTAAGGTGCACTTTGGCCACAATCCAAACACACCCCAACACCTAGCTCGTCGAGGATGCACGGGGCGCCGCGACGCGTCCGTGGAGTGGTGTAGAGCGGCCAACTGCATCCTCTGGACCTGAGACCATGCCGGGTCATCTTGCTTTTTCAATGACATGCAGGGATCGCATTTGAGCAAAGGGCATCTCCAACATTGCCACGACCGCAGCTGACTACCCTGGAACACCAAAGCCCTCGTCCCTCGCGCCGTCGCGCGGTGCGTTCCCAGCCAGCGCCAGCTGCTCGCATTCATGTCGTCCATTCGTATGTCGTCGTTAAGAGGCTCGGTGCCCGAGGAACCAACTCTGGCGACTTAATGACGCACCCGGACGCTTGGCCTCACCGGAATGCGCTACTTAAAGCGGCAACGCCCAGCTAACCTCCACACCACAGCGCATCGTCCTCCTACCTGGCACCATATCCGCCATGACCGCAAGTGCGAACGCTCTGTGGGGAGCTTGTCTTCGGGGATGAAGCTCGAGGTCGTTGCCCTCGCTAAAGTCGCCTCTCGCGACGCAATAGCGGCATAGCCGGACGCGGACGCGACCGCACAAGCAGTGGCCACGCTGGCGGCCGACGACGGGAGCACGGTCAGCCACACGTCCTACTTGCCACCGTCGAACGTCCGGCACCGCCAAGGTCGGGGACTCCTCCGAGGATGAGTAGGGCATGGGTGGCGGCAGGGCATGGTGTGCCAACTGGCCGGTCTGTATCCCGTGTTCTACTCTTCCTCGCCGGAGACCGCACCTTCACTTCATGGGTCTTGAACCCCGCCCCCGTACATAGAGATCGCAGTTGGAGGACGTCGGTCGCCGCCGTAGAATAGGTTTAGGGTCGGGTTTCTTTTATTTTTCTGACCTATAAAAGTTCGAAATGTAATGAAAATCTGCCGTGTTTGCATGAATCTCGGCCGATGTATATGAACTTTCACAATAATATACATATTGTAGGAGTACTAGCAAGATGCCCGTGCGTTGCACGGAAGATCAAGATCTTGTGGGAGAACAGGATGAACGAGGGAAAGCCTTATGGCATGTACAATGGTTGATAAGATAGTCTTCTCTTAAGTCTTGCATGTAATTAAGATATGACAAAAATATCACGTCTACAATGGGTCATCTCTTAGCCTTATTTTTAATAACTAGTCATTCCTAAAAACATGGTGAGACATATTGTGCTAAGAGATCATCTCTTGTCTTCTCTTAAATAAGAGAAGACAAGCCTTTTCTTATGAGTTCTCCCTCCTCCACCTCATCATTTATCCTACGTGGCACTCCTAAGATAGCACCATTGTACATGCCCTTATCTGCAAATGTGGAGAGGAGTGCGGGTAAATTGTCATAGTTTCCTTCCAATCCGTTAGATACAGATCGGACGGCCTATATTGCAGGATGACAAGCACACCATCATCACCAACTCTGCTTTTTATTGAACCGAGACAAATCTAAAAAACCCAACTAAGCCAACCTCCCAGCATATCGCGCGGGAAAAGACCCGACCGCGTCGTTTTAGTCGGGATTACCGGATTACTAGTAGTAGTATCGATGGATCACGTGAAGCAACATTTTTTTTGAGGGGGCGAAGCACCTAGTTTAAAAGGAAAAAAGGCGGTACACTCGCAGCACTCCTGTCGCGGTCGCATTGCACGCCACACACGTTCGGTCCTGCACACGGCTCACGCAAATGGAACGCGCTTCGGATTGCCTCTTCACTGACACGTGGGACTACACTTGGAGAAACCGACCATGTGCCAAACTCCCCCCGCCCACCTCGCGAAAATCCTCCCCCCCCCCCCACACACAAAAATTCCACCCAAATCCAATTCAACCGCCCTTCGGCCAAATATTCCCCAAACCCCCCTCCCCTCCGTCCCCCTCCACTCCATTCGCTCCGCCAAAGCCGCCCTCCCCACCGCGCCGATACGTCGGCGCCGCGTTCGTCGAGGGGACACATAGCGATCCTCTCGCTCCCACAGTACGCTCTCGTAGACTGCCGTCCTCAAGTCGCGCCACCACCTCTGGCTACGTTCTTGTGGAGGCGCATGGCGGTCAGCGCCGCCACCGCTGGCGACGTTCGTGTGGAGACGCACGGCGGTCAGCCTCTCCCATGGTACGCGCATTCTAGACTAAGGCCCCGTTCATGCCGGTGTAGCGCTGAATGTTAGCTGATAGACGCTGTTAATCTCACTGTTTGCCGAAGCACTTTACTGTCAATATGCTCTGCTTAAGAAGCTTCCTTGCCTTGTTCTACACTCAATCTGTTTAGCTGAGATGGCATGCCAAGGCCGATTAGTTGCTAAAATATCCTGCCATATATTTATTGTGACGTAGATTGCCATGGTCTAGTAGCCAATCTGTTAGGTGAAATAGCTCTACACTGTTTTATACTCGATCTTTGTTGCTGCGATGGCCTTCGATAGTTTGATGGCTGTGTGCTCGGCCTCATTGACTGTTGAAATAGCCTGCCATAATTTAGCACTCAAATCTGTTTGCTGAATTAGATTTACATATATTTTGTTACTTAGATCTGCTCGTCCAAATATCTTGCCATAGCTTTAGACATCGACCTAGGTATTTTTTTCTGGACTTCATAAAAAAGCATATATGTTTTTCCTGTAATATCTAGTAGAAGAACTAATTTGTATGTCTAACAGATGGACATGACTTGGATAACTTCTGCTTGAAGATTCTCCGCTGCATATGTCGAGGGGGTTGAAAACTTCATGAACTTTATCAGAGCTGAGTACGGTGGTCCGAAATCATATGTGCTCTGCCCGTGTAGCAGTTGTATGAATTCAGTTACAAGACCCTAGTCAACTATGCAAAATCATCTACACTTGTATGGGATGTTGGTCATATATACTAGGTGGGTTCATCATGGTGAAGCTGTGAACGTCAATGTTATTGACTACGTGGAAGCAGCAGATCACCATCTTGATCTGCCTAATGCTCAGGTGGAAGAGGAGGAGGTGGTGGTGGTGGCGGAGCTAGTGAGTTTGACCAACATTGAAACAATGCTATGAAAAGCTCGTGCATTCCGTGAACTTTCACCTGCAGAAGAAAAACGGCCACCCCAGGAAATAAGCTATCAATATTCTCAGCTATGGTCACCTTTCTTCAGGTGAAGACATCTGAGTGAATGACCAACAAATCATTCGATGCGATGTTGGCTGCTTTCCGCAAATCTTTCCCAGATGCGTCTGAGCTGCCACACACCTACAGTAAAATGAAGAATTTCCTTCGTGCAGTTGGAATTGGATATGATATGATCCATGTTTGTAAGAATAATTGTGTTCTGTTCCGGAAGGATTATGCCAACTTAAGTGAATGCCCAAAATGCAAATCATCAAGATGCAAAGATGGCGATGCTGTGAAGAGGCTTCCTCATAATGTTCTGAGACATTTTCCAATTACACCAAGATTGCAGAGGTTGTTTCATGATGCTGAAACAAGAGAGGATGTACTGGGGCATTCTAGGAACCAGGAGTACAGAGATCAGAATGTAATGAGCCATCCATCTCATGGTAGTGAGTGGAAAAGCGTCAATGATAAACACAAAGAGTTTGCTGCTGACCCAAGAAACATTAGATTTGGCTTAGCTTCAGATGGATTTAACCCATTTGGCCACCAGAGCGCCACATATAGCATGTGGCCAGTGCTTATTATCCCTTACAACATGCCTCCAAATGTCTGCACCAAAGAATCAAACTACATGATGGCCTTGCCCATCCCAGGTCCAAAAAGTCCTGGAAAGGATTTTGATTAGTTCATGGAGCCTCCTTGTGGAGGAACTTCAACAGCTATGGAAGGCTGTTCTTACTCGAGTCCTATATAGCAGCCCACCAGCTGATTTCTTTCTGCATGTTGTTGTAATTTGGTGCATCCATGATTATCCGGCTTTGGGCAATATGTCAGGGCGAACGACACATGGTTACAATGCATGTGTTCGCTGTGACAGGAATCTGCTGTCATACGCAATACTTAGCAAGATCTGTTACATTGGACACTGTCGTTTCCTTGCCAAGGACAAGCCGCATCCTAGAAAATATCAAAGACATGTGTTCAATGCAAAGCATGAAAACCGTGATGCGCCAAAGAGGCTCACCGCCGATGAGTTGCAAGGGGAATTAGAGAAGGTCAGACATATTACACCAGGAAACCATCCTGGTAATGGTAGCGGGAAAAGGAAGCGTGGCACGGTAGAAGAGAGGTTATTGTTTACCCGCAGGTCCACTTTGTGGGACTTGGAGTATTGGAAAGATTTGGATCTGCGGCATAATCTTGATGTGATGCACATCGAGAAAAATATATGTGACAGCATTATCAGCATACTTATTAACATTGAAGGCAAGACGAAAGATACCTTAAAATCTAGGATTGATTTGACACACCTGGATATCAGAAAGGATTTGCAGGTGCAAGATGAAGGTAAACCACGGGATATGGCACCAGCTGTGTACGTCTTGGACAAGGTAAAAAGAAAAGAATTCTGCGAGGTCCTATCACGTGTGAGATTCCCACATGGATTTGCTTCCAACCCTGAAAGGAGAGTCAGTGCAGATGGAAAAAAGGTACAAGGGTTGAAAACTCATGACTGCCACGTCCTACTTCAAAGGGTTTTACCTGTTATCCTTAGAGGATTGGGCCGCCCTGACTTATACAGAGCAGTTGCAGAGTTGGGACAATTCTTCAGGGAACTCTGCAGTAGAAATATCAGGATAGATGCTTTGGAGCGTCTTAGAGACAAGATACCAACTATACTATGTGACATTGAGAAGATATATCCTCCAGCCTTCTTTGATGTGATGGTGCATTTGGTAGTTCATCTACCTGATGAGGCACTACTTAGAGGTCCAGTACAGTATGGCTGGATGTACCCTATTGAAAGGCGGCTAGGCACTTTCAAGGTCTATGTTAGGAATAGAGCTAGACCCGAGGGTTCCATTGCAGAGGCCTACATTGCTATAGAAGAATTGACATTCTGCTCAAAATACATTGAAACAGCTGATCAGCTTAGCAAAGAGGTGGGTGAAGACAATCCCGGGCTCAATGTTTTCGATTATTCTGTTCGAGTTACAGGGAAGAGTCGACAAGAGGACAAACCTAAAGATTTGGACAAAATGGTTTGGTATGTGTTGAATAATTGTCCTGAGATACTACCTTATATCAAGTAAGTGCAGTACTGCAGCTTATACATCGTAATCTACTAAACTTGTAGCACATTCTTATATATTTAGATGTTTGACGCAATCACTATGTTGTGCAGCATCTTCAAAGAGGAGTTACTGCCGCAAAATCCAAGAAACATTGACAAACTGGTTATGGCAGGATTTGCGAAATGGTTCAAGAACCATGTAAGCTTTTGAAGTGCACTGTCAGTTTTTTTAATATATTGAGTACCTAAGATGATCAACTTGTCTATTTTCTAACCGTAGGTTAAGAATATGCGGGAGGATGGGCAGGCAGTTGATGATGCCCTTTACTCACTAGCAATGGGTCCTGATACTCGGGTAAGACATTATGAATCTTGCGTTGTTGGAGATGTGCGCTACAACACCCTTGCACGAGACGAAGGCCGGAAGACACAAAACAGTGCCATCATGAGCACGGATACGTATGACAAAGAGACAACTGAAATGTATGCTAACATAATAGACATTGTTCAGTTGCATTATATCTCCAGTTTCGAGGATCATCGGTGTGTGGTTCTGTTGTGTTGTCGTTGGTATAACCTGTTTTCCAGGATCACAAAACCCAGAGCTGATGATTATTTCAAATCCATCAATGTCAAGGCGGCGTACCAGACCGACGAGCCTTTTATTTTGGCAAATCAAGCAACACAGATATTTTTCTTGGAAGACACATTTGCACGTAGCGATGACTGGAGAGTATTGCAAAGGTTTGTGCAGAGGAATTCGTTTAATGAAGTTGCACAACAAGATGATGCTTACACTGCTCCTGATGTACAAGATAACACAGATGTTCCTAATATCTTTGAGAACCATCACGTCAATGACGCCGGCGAAAAGATTGCATGTCGTGTTGTGGACATACAAGAGTTGATCAAGAAGTAGCCAACGTTCGAGGACGTTGAGGACGAAGAAGAAGATGACACCATGGAGAATTACGATTCAGACTGATACACATGGTGAAGATGTTGACGCTGCTACTGCGGATGATGATTACATTGCTTTTGTCGTATTTGCCTGTCAGTAGACGTTTTTTTATCTACTATGTGAAATTGTGTTTGCTATGACAACTGAAACCTGATGAACATGTTGTTTAGTATTTTGTTGTGAGAACAACACTTGTTATGTATGCTGATTTATGTTTGGTGATTGTATGACAACTAAAACATGATGACATTGTTGTTTAGTTGTACTCATATTTGCTGTGAAACTTGAATTTGATGACATAGTTTGCTATTGGACTGCAATTTGATCGACATCTTCGAATGAGAACAAAGCTGACCCGACAGGGCCTCTACTATTTATTTATTTATATGAGCAAAAGGGGATACCCCCTGATTTCCGTTAATAGAAAGCATTAGATGTTCACAACACTACGCCCAGCCTGCTACACAGGTTTCATTCATTACTAGTTTCAGCAAAGTGCTCATGTCGTAGCCACTGAATACATCATGAGTGCTACATACACTGCAAATAAAGAGATAATCATCATACAGAGCACATCGATTTTTCCCATTATCTTCACAAGCTCTTTCATCTCCTCATTGTTGTCAAGGCCGTTCAGCAGCTGTTGCTTGGCCATGATCAAAGGAACTGCATCTTTAACCTTCTACTCTGCATCTTCCTCTTCTGCCGTTCCTTCAGTTACTTGTCCAACACCCCAACCTGCTGGTATTGGGATTCCTTGGCTAACCAAATAATCAACGTAGTTGCATTCCCCCACATCGGCAACTTCCCAGAAATACAAATCACACGAATCTTCCCTTTTCTGCATGAATCAAATTGGAAGATCATCAACCAAACTATTACCCCATGATTCGGGCATTTGTAGAAGACTCGACCAGGGTTGCGGATTGTGGTTGAGACGCGATGGATGACTCTGCGTGATTCGCAGCAGTGGCACAACACCAACGGCAGCGGGTTGCGATGAGAAATCGGCTGCGGTGCGTGTGCCGGCGGGGATGTGATGAGACCCACATGCCATGGTACGGGTGGCGACTTGGCGCATATCTGGTTGTTGCCTGCAGAAGAGCAGGTGGACAAGCAGCCAGCAGACATGGTTGCTGCGGCCAGAGCTTCTGATGCTAGGCAGAGTAAGTAGAGAAGAGGAGAAGCGAATGTTGGATATGTCAGTTTCATTACTTGCAGAGTAGCATAGCACCATATATAGTCATAGTCTAGGTTTGGATTCGAACCAGCTACAGGAGCACGTCTTTCTTTTTTCTAAAACTCGGCAACGCCTCTTTACTGGTACACTAGCTTGTTCTGTACGCCTTCCCAAGTCTTTGATTTTCTTTCCCTTTTTTTGCAAGGAAGGAAGGAGGACAAAATTGAGAGTTCCTCGGACTCGAACCCAAGACCTCTCGGTTAAAAACCAAGGGTGCTAGTCACTTATGTGGCGAACGTTCCCTGTGAGGAGGATGACAGACGAATGCATTTTCCTCATAGTTTTCTTCCTATATATAAAAAAGTATGCTACTTGGTGTCCGCTTAGTCAAAAACTGATTGTGCCAACCTTGACCGTTGGATTGACATTCAACGTTTGTCGCGTGTCTTTAGTCTCTTCTTCCTCGAGCCGCCAAAGCCAAACCAGCGCCGGCAAGACCGCCTGCTCCCGCCTCCCACGGCTGGCTGTGATCTTCCCCGGCTCCTGTTCGTTCCCGTCTGAGGCCTCACTATTGTCCTCCGCCTTGGTTCGCTCGCAGTGGCGCCGCCCTCCAGTGTTTTCAACATGGTCAACAACCGAGAAGAATAAGGAGATGATTGTACATGGTGAGGATGACAGTAGGGACCCAGCAGCGCGTGTAGTAATTTTTTTTCGGGACAGAGAAGGATATCAACTGGGTTGTGCGGGACCCGTGGCCCGTCTAGCCCAGGATTTTATTTCATATGTTTAGCACATGACCAGCCCAGTTTGTTTTCTTCCTTTCTGAAAAATGGCTAGCCAGCTATTTTTTTTGCAGAATAACCAATATAGGCCTACTTGCTTTTCTACGCCCTGCTGGGCCGGAAATCTTTCAAGACGAGGAGGGATGCATTTTGCCTAGAAAATGGGCTATAAGTAATAAGAAATGGGCTATAAGTAATAAGAAATGGGCTGTAAAATGAAAAAAATACACCAAATGGGCAATTAGTTCCCAAATACTGTTTTCTTTCGGATTTTGATATTTTAAATTTCATTGTTTTTGTGCATTTAAAATTTCATGAATTTGAATTAAGGTATATTTAGATTTAAAATTAATTTGAATATGGCTAGAAATTTCGGGCTGTATGCTGTTTGGGACAGATTTGGAGGCTGACTTGTGGGTCTACTAGGTTGACATGTACTTTGGCTTTGTCAACTTAGTCCATAAACGATTCTGGCAGCAGTGACTATTGGATGTTAATCCGACGGCCATGCTGCTTCTTCAATATCTGATCTTCTTGCTCCAGCCTCCCAAACCAGCTCCGGTGGGACTGCCTACTCCTGCCTCCCGTGGCCGGCTATGCTGCCGCACATGCCGCACCGCCCCACCCTACTTCATTGCTGGTCAGGCCATTCCTCTACTCACCCACACCTCCTGTTATTTCCTGGCAACGGCAGCCGGACCAGTAAACCCTTGTACTCCCCACCGCGTGGGCAACCATTGCCGAGTCTTTCCTAGCTCCGTGTCGTACCCTTCCTAGGCCTCACCGTCATCCACCGCCATGGTGCTCTCGGCGCGGCCTGGTCAACGTGGTCAACGAACGACATCCATCGGCCGTGGACTGTACGCGCAAATAATGATTCCTCCACCTGACAGCTGGGACCCACCAGAAGGGCCTCTGTATTTCGCGAAAAAACATTCCCCCCGCTGACATGTCGGACCCACCAGCTATATCTTCACACACAAGGAAGTGCCTCCTTATTACGCACAAAAAAATGAATACCCACCCTTGGACCCACCATAGTGGGAGGATGACTTGTGGGCCAACTAAGTTGACGGGGACGGAGGGCTTTGTCAACTTAGTCAATATGAACGATTCTAGCTCCAGTGACCGTACGATGTCCATCCAACGGCCATAGTGCTTCTTCAACCTCTGGTCTTCTTGCTCCAGACGCCCAAAGCAGCGCCGGTCGTGCCGCGTGCTCCTGCCTCTCGTGGCCGGCTGTGATGCCGCGGAGGCCTCACCGCCCCCTACTACTATCACCGCTGGCCCAGGGTATCCTTCTACTCACCCACACCCCCTGTTATTCTGCGGCGACGGCAGCCTCACGCCGCAACCGAACTAGTGAACCCTCGTACTCCTCTCCGCGCGGGCTACCACTACTGCGTCTTCCCCGGCTCCGCGTCGTCCCCTTCCTAGGCCTCGCCGTCATCCAGTCCACTGCCCTGGTGCTCTCGGCGCGGCGTGGTCAACGTGGTCAACGACCGACTTCCATCGAAAGAGTACTGTACGTGGAGAGGTTGACAGCTGGGTCCAGGCGGCCGCAAGGAAGTGCCTCCTTATTACGCGCAAAATAATTATTCCTCCACCTGACAGCAGGGACCCACCGGACGGGCCACCTTATTTCGCGAAAAAAACATTTCCCCCTGACAGTTGGGACCCACTGGATGGGCCAGCATATTTCGCGAAATAAAACGTTCCCCGCGCTGTCACCTCAGACCCACCGGAAGTGCCTCCTTATTACGCACAAAAAAATGAATACTCCCCCTACTAGCTGGGACCCACCATGGTGGGAGGCTGACTTGTGGGCCTACTAAGTTGACTGGGACAGGGGCCTTTGTCAACTTTAGTTAATATGAACTATTCTAGATCCAATGACCGTACGATGTCCATCCAACGGCCGTAGTGTTTCTTCAACCTCTGGTGTTCTTGCTCCAGCCGCCCAAAGGAGTGCCAATCGTGCCGCAGGCTCCTGCCTTCCGTGGCCGGCTATGCTGCTGCGGAGGCCTCACCGCCCCCTACTATTCCCACCACTGGCCAGGCCCTGCGGCGACGGCAGCCTCACACCGCAGCCGAACCAGTGAACCCTCGTACTCCTCTCCACGCGGGCTTCCACTGCCGCGTCTTCCCCGACTCCCCGTTGTCCCCTTCCTAGGCCTCGCCGTCGTCCACCGCCCTGGTGCTCTCAGCGCGGCGTGGTCAACGTGGTTAAGGAACGACTTCCATCGGACATGGACTGTACATGGAGAGGCTGACAGCTAGATCCACGGCCGCAGCAAGGAAGTGCCTCCTTATTACGAGGAAAATAATGATTCTCCACCTGACAGCTGGGACCCACTGGACGGGCCACTGTATTTCACGAAAAAAACATGTCCCCCTAACTGCTGGGACCCACCAGCTACATCTTTGCATGCAAGGAAGTGTGTCCGAAAAAAAAACGATTTGCCCCCCTGACCGCTGGGGCCCACCAGCGACACCTTCACACGCAAGGAAGTGCGTCTGGGCAAAAATAAATGATTCGCCCCCCTGACTGCTGGGACCCACCAGCTACATCTTCGCATGCAAGGAAGTGCGTCTGGGCAAAAAAAATACGATTCGCCCCCCTGACTGCTGGGACCCACCAGCTACATCTTCGCAGGCAAGGAAGTGTCTGACAGTCGGGACCCACCTGGTCGAAGCGTATGTAGCGTTGTCATTCTGGTCGCGAACGTGTACGTACATACTGGTCGTTGTAGAGGCGCGCATGTGTCGTAGTAGAGGCGCGCACGTAGCATGTATACGTACATACAACAGCGAGGGTGCAAGAAAGAAAATACGGCCACGTACGTACATATGGGCAGGGTCTCGAACGCCTACTCGTGCATATGTACGACCAGGGTACATGGCTGGGTCGGAACGGAGAAACAGCGTCGTTGTTGTGTTCATGTGGAGGCAACGGAATGCGTCGTGTTCATGGGGAGGCAACGGAATGCGTCGTGTTCATCGGGAGTTAATGGAACGCGTGGGAGCCAACCGGCTTGGATGGAACAGGCGATGGAAATGAGGCCTGGCGTACCACAGAACGGAGGAAACGGAACTCCTACGTTCGGAACGGGGTCCTGTTGACCGGGAGGGGTGTGGCGTACCGTAAAACGGAGGAAACGGACCTCCTACGATCGAAACGGGAGTCCTGTTGATCGGGAGGGGTGTGGCGTACCGCAAAACGGAGGAAACGGACCTCCTACGGTTGAAACGGGGGTCCTGTTGATCGGGAGGGGTGTGGCGTACCGCAAAACGGACGAAACGGACCTCCTACGGTCGAAACGAGGGTCCTGTTGATCGGGAGGGGTGTGGCGTACCGCAAAACGGACGAAACGGACTTGTGTTGGACCGGTACGGTCGAAACGGGGGTCCTGTTCATCGGGAGGGGTGTGGCGTACCGCAAAACGGGACTCCATGGGATACTGTTCATCTCCACCATCGACCTCCTCCAGCCTCCACGGGCTACCGTCGACCTCCTCCAGCGTCCACGGGCTCCTGTTCATCCAGCCTCGACTGCGCGCTACTCCACCGGCTACTGTTCAACCACCCCTCCACGGGCACCCCTCCATCGTCTATTGTTCATCCAACCCTCCACACCATGGGGTCCTATTCAACCACCCCTCCACGGCCACCCCTCCACCGTCTACTGTCCATCCAGCCCTCCACACCACGGGGGCCTGTTCTTCCAGAGGCAACACCACCGCTCACTATTCATCCACCCCCCCCCCCCCCCCGCAACACTCACTGTTCATCCGAGGGGCAGCATTGATCGGCTTCAGTTAGCAGCAGTAGCGAAGGAATCGCTCCATCGGGTTCAGTTAGCAGCCATCGATCGATCGCTCGGGTTCAGTAACGCGTAGCCTGCAGTGCAATCACTCAGGTTCAGCTAGAGCCCAACGCCTCGCTCGGGTTCAGTTAGAGCCAACGCCTCGCACGTGTACGAGAGAAACGCGCATCGCTCGGCCCCCGACCTCTCACCGTAACTGGCAACTCCCTGAAATTTTCCTCCCCCTCGCTTCTACCATGGTTTTTCCCGTCATGGACGGCCCAAAGAATGTCATGCAACTGCGTCTCTGGCCCGCCCAGGACGAAAAGCCCATTTTCTGTCATGATTTTTTGTCATAGAAGTAGGAGCCCACCACATCTATGATGATACCGGGTTTTGTCACAATTATCGTCATAGAAGTGTCATATGTATGACAGGAAATTTTTTCGTTCGGCCCAAATGTCACGGATGTGTGTTTTTTTTGTAGTGATGATATTTCACAAATGCAATCTGCTGACAACTTTTTAGACAACGTGACATGTCATTACGGTCGGGTCATTATTCGAACCGTTTTCCCACAACCAGCCACAACGCATATTGCGAGGCAGTTTCCTTGACACGTCTTGTCAAAGCAGAGATCATGTCCCCTTATCACGGGATTCTCATCAATACGAGTATGGGTAATCCCACCGCGCCATCAATCGTGGCGCTTGAGAAGTAAGCGATTCTCAACGGGCAAGTCGGGAGGCGCACCGCTTTCGTCGCCTCTATAAAAGGATAAGGGTTCCCCATTTTTACCCACGCCTTCTTCCTCCTTTGCTCACCCTTGCCTCCTCGAGCTCCAGCGCCCTAGCCCAAGTCTTCTCCGCACAGCTAAACATGTCCGGAGCAGGAGGCAAGTGGGTGGCCTCCACCGTGAAGGAGAAGCATATCGTGAATCTTCGGGCGGCCGGATACTTGGCTGCAAACATCGCGCACCGGCTACCGGACGCCGGGCAGATCATTCCAACTCCGGAACCTCACAAGAGGGTCATGTTTGTCGCCCACTTCGTCCGTGGACTGGGATTTCGACTTCATCCCTTCGTCTGCGGCCTCATGTTCTACTACGGGCTAGATTTCCATGATCTAGCCCCAAATTTCATCCTGATCATCTCAGCGTTTATCGTCATGTGCGAGGCCTTCCTCCGCATCAAGCCTCACTTTGGCTTGTAGCTACAAATCTTCTGCGTGAAGCCCAAGATCGTGAGCAGCCAGCAAGCGGAGTGCGGAGGGGCCATGGTGGGCAAGGTGCCTAACGTCACCTGGCTTAGGGGCTCCTTCATGGAGACCGTGAAAGGGTGGCAATCGGGGTGGTTCTACATCACCAAGCCACGCGACGCCAACTGGGCGGCAGCCCCCAAATTCTGATCCAGAACCCCCACGCGGCTCACCTCCTGGGAAAGGAAGGGCCTGACCTGGGGCGAACCTGCAGAGCTGACTGGACTCTAGAACTGCATCAAAAATATGAAGGACAAGAACATCAAGCTTGTCAACGTGGTCCAGGTCATGCTTGTCAGCCTGATTCTTCCGTGCCAAAGACGGGTATTCAATCTTTGGGAGTTCGTCCCAGGAGAACACCAGACGCTTTGAAAGCTCTATGACTTGACGCACAAAGACGCATGGAAGGTCCTGTTCAAGGCCTCCGAAGTACCTCCTCCCACATCTGAGGACCGCGGACTTCATGCCGCCCACCCCCCCCCCCCCCCCCCGTCTAGTGAGCTTTCTGACTACCACCGAATTCAGTTCTTCCCAATATATTCATGGGGGAGTCTTAAGTCATTGTGTGTATTTGATCAGGATTATGTGGAGACAGCGGAGCGGATTGACTATCCGGCTCCGCTGCGGGAAGGTCTAGGAAAAGGCCTACTAATGGCGCACCAGTTTTGCCTACTAATGGCGCATCACTGGTGCGCCATTACTAGCACGCCATTAGTAATTTTTACTAATGGCGCACCACTGATGCGCCATTAGTATCTGGTATACTAATGGCGCACCACTGGTGCACCATTAGTATAGGCCACAGTGCGCCATTAGTATAGGCCAATGGTGCGCCATTAGTATAGGCCACGGTGCGCCATTAGTATTTTTGAATTTTGAAGGCGGGAAAATAGTAGTGGCGCACCGTCTAACCCCCACCGTGCGCCATTGCTATTTTTGAATTTTGAATTTGGATCTGGATCTGCCCATTTTTTGCTAGTTTTTTTTGCTCGTTTTTTGGCACGATATTATTTCAAATTTTGTTCCAATTTTTGGATCTTGTACGTTCTTTTGCCGTGTTCTTTTGCCAGAGAGGAGTTCACCGGAGAGGAGGAGGAGGAGGTCACCGGAGAGGCACTCGCCTACATCGCCGGAGAGGAGGAGGAGGTCGCCGGAGAGGAGTTCACCGAAGCATCGGAGAGGAGGAAGGAGAAACCATGAGGGAATGGGAGGAGAGGAGGGAGGAGGAGCTCACCGGAGAGGAGGGAGGAGAAACCGTGAGGGGAGGGGAGGGGAGGAGAGGAGGGAGGAGGAGGTTCCCGGAGAGGAGGAGGTCGCCGGAGAGGAGGAGGAGGTCGCTGGAGAGGAGAAGGAGGTTGCTGGAGAGGAGGAGAAGGAGTGGAGGAGAGGAGAGGAGGAGATGGAGTGGAGGAGATGAGAGGAGGAGATGGAGTGGAGGAGAGGTGGAGTGGAGGAGGTGCGGCCAGCCATATATACGACATAGTAATGGCGCACCGTTGGCAGGTGCGCCATTACTAACTTTTTTTTATTTTTTTTGACTTATTTTGAATTTTGAAGGCGGGAAGATACTAATGGCGCACCATGGGCCGATGCGCCATTAGTAACTTTTTTTTATTTTTTTGACTTATTTTGAATTTTGAAGGCGGGAAGATACTAATGGCGCACCATGGGCCGGTGCGCCATTAGTAACTTTTTTTAATTTTTTTGACTTATTTTGAATTTTGAAGGCGGGAAGATACTAATGGCGCACCATGGGCAGGTGCGCCATTAGTAACTTTTCTTTATTTTTTTGACTTATTTTAAATTTTGAAGGCGGGAAGATACTAATGCCGTACCATGGGCAGGTGCGCCATTAGTGAGTTTGAATTGTTTTGAATTTTTTTGCCTCTCCAGATCTTAAAAGCCCCGTATCTTTTTTTCTGTTAGGTTTTTGAGGATTTTGAGGATTTTTTTCTGTTAAATTCGGATGTAACTTTTCGAGTAGATGATTTTTCATATAAAAACGTTTTCATCCGAGTTAGTATGCAAAAGTTATTCCCATTTTTACAAATTCTCGAGAGATTTTGCAAATGAAGTCGAAATTCATATTTTCAAATTTTCCCAACAACTAGACCACATATCACATGGGAAACTTATTTTCTTTTATTTTTTTTGACATTTTCATCATTTTCTTTTATTTTTTTTAAAACTGAAAAGGCGATCCACCGGGGGGGTGCATTCGGTGGAAGTGGTGGCCAAGTTACTAATGGCGCACCATGGCATGGTGCACCATTACTAGTTCAACTAGTAATGGCGCACCACTCCCACGGTGCGCCATTAGTAGTTTTGACAAAAATTTTAAAATTTTTTTTTTACTAATGGCGCACCCGCAATGTGGTGCGCCATTAGTATTTGGACACTAATGGCGTACCAACACATGGTGCGCCATTAGTATATAGTAATGGCGCACCACATGTCTGGTGCGCCATTAGTGTCAATTCCATCTATAGCCCTTTTCCTAGTAGTGCTAGTCCCAGCGCCCTACAAGGCACCGGAAAAGAAGGCCCCGGGGGCCAGAAAGGGTCTCCGGCGTAAGGTCGTACCGGACGCCTTGTCCGAGGACGACGAGGCGGGAGGAAGAAGAGGAAGGGGCCGCCCCATCTGGAGAGGATGGGGGACCTAGGAAGGCGGACCAGGGGGCCGGGAAAGGCCCCCGACGCAAGGCCGTCATACCCATGTCGTCCGAAGACGACGAGGCAGATTCCTCCCGCGGAGGCGGGGGGAAACACGAAGAAGTTCTGCCTCCCCGCACTAGGGAGGAGAAGAAGAGGAAAGCTGCCCCAGAGGGGGACCCTAGGACGTCCAAGAAGGGAAAGGCGTCCCTTCCGGACTACTCCACCACGGCCGCTCACAGTGATGAAGAGTTGCTGCCCAGGGGGAAGCCCCTAGCGAGATTGTAAGTCTCCGCACTTATTGTACTTTAGTGCGACTTTGCTTCATAGTCTTGTTATAACGCCAAACATATATGCAGTCCGGCCAGGGCCCATCCCGAGGTATCGTCTTCGGATGGGTCTTTGAGTGATTCAAAGATGAACTCGCTCCCGACGGCCACCACTCCTCGACCTACGGATGACACGGAGGTGTTGTCCCAAAGGCTCCCGGAGCAGGGGAAGGTGACTCTGGAGCGTCCCAAGGCGGGATTCCAGACGCCGGGCACATGGGGTACAGGATCCCCGCGGATTGTGCCGATGAGAGCCGCAACCAGCCGGGCTCTCAGCCGGATACTGTGCCGAAACCTTCGATGGTTCCGGATTCGGGCAGGCGGCCCCCCGTTAGGGAGGGTGAGCCGTTTGTGCCGATGACTTCCGTCACGCCAGAGGTGTCGGATAGTCTGCTGGAAGCGCTTCACGGCGCTTCCATGGATGACGAGCACCGTACTCTTATGAGTGCGGTGATTCAGAAGGTTCTGTCTGACAAGAGCGGACTAACCGAAGCTTGCACCAGCCTCCTGACGGGCTTTGAGGTAAGTAATAGAAATGTAAAATTAACACCCGATAGGTAGTAGCCCCTGATACTCTGTTTGGTGTTCGGAAAGAAGAGCCAAACGGAGGGTCAATTAAAATCCGCAGGAGTCTAATAGTAACTCTGTATGTGAATAAGCAGGTTGTGCTGCTTGCCGCTGCTGTCCGCACAGCCGAGGTCGCTGGACTAAAACGGGACCTGGAGTAGGCGCAGGGAGAGCTCGGCCTCACAAAGAGGCAGCTCGAAGAGAACAAAGGTGAGTGAAAGCCCATTCGCATATAATGAAGTATAGATGAAATTGGTTATTCTAACGACAAGGCGTCGTGACTTTGTAACAGGGGCCACCACCGAAGTGGCGTCTCTGAAGAAAGCACTGTCCGAGGCCGAGGACAAGGCGGCTCTGGAGCGCAAGGAGCGCAAGAAGCAAGATGCTAGAGTGGGCAAGGTACAGCAAGAGCTCCAGGAGCTCGGCAAAAAGTTCGAGTCCTTGGAGCATGATCTTAAGATGAAAGAGACTGAGCTTGTGAAGGCCCTTGCAAGTGTTAAAGACGCCAAGGCCGATGCCGAAAAGGCACAGCAGGAAGTCCAGGCGGCCAAGAAGATAGCGGCGGGTAAGATTTTCTTTATGCAAAGCAAGCATGTGGAGGAGGCGTTTATTTTACTTACCCGAATTCGGAGCTCTCCAGGGGCATTTGCAGATCTGCCACGCAGCGTATCAGATGCCGCGGAGTTCTACCGTGCCGAGGAGGGGAGCTCAATGGAGAAGTTGTTCTAGTCCCAGTATGCTGTGGCCGAACACCCAATGCCTCGGAGTGACCAATTGAAGCAGTTGGTTGAACTCCACAGGGTGGCCGAAGTGGCTATGAAAGATTTCATAGTTCGGATGTGGCCTGGTGAGCCCCTGCCCACTAGCTACTTCGACCTTATCAAGCGGATGGTAAATGCCTGCCCGTGGCTTGAAGTGATCAAGCGATCCATTTGCATTGAGGGTGCCCGTCGGGCCTTTGCCCGTGCGAAGGTGCATTGGGGCAAGCTGGATGCAGAGAAGCTAGTGAAGGACGGGCCACCGGAGGCAAGGCGCATCACTATCTGATAACCCGCAAGTATACGGGATAGTTGTAGCCTCTTTCGATAAGTAAGAGTGTCGAACCCAACAAGGAGCTAAAGGTAGAACATATACTCTCTCAAGTTCTATCGGCCACTGATACGACTCTACGCGCGCTTGACGTTCGCTTTACCTAGTACAAGTATGAAACTAGAGGTACTTTGTAGGTGTTGTTGGATAAGTTTGCAAGATAATAAAGAACACATAAATAAAAAGTAGGTGCTGTTTAGATAAAGAACCAATAAAGTAAATATAGCGAGTGTGGAAAAGTGGTGGTAGGAGTTGTGAAATTGTCCCTAAGCAATTGACTATGTTACTAGACCGGTAATCACTATTGCAATTCTATTTGAGGGAGAGGCATAAGCTAACATACATTCTCTACTTGGATCATATGCACTTATGATTGGAACTCTAGCAAGCATCCGCAAATACTAAAGATTCATTAAGGTAAAACCCAACCATAGCATTAAAGTATCAAGTCCCCTTTATCCCATACGCAAACAACCTACTTACTCGGGTCTATGCTTCTATTCACTCACGCCACCCACCATAAGCAAATCATAAACATATTGCAAACCCTATAGCGGGGATCCCTCATGCTTGTGCCACAAGGAGAGCACCATACGACAGCACCAATAATAAAACATGCAACTCAAACCAATCACGATCATCAATTAACCCATAGGACAAAACGGATCTACTCAAACATCATAAGATAGCCATACATCATTGGGAAATAATATATAGAGTTGAGCACCATGTTTAAGTAGAGATTACAGTGGGTAAGAGAGGGGTTACACCGCTGCATAGAGATGGGGGAAGGTGATGGAGATGTTGGTGAAGATGGCGGAGGTGTTGGTGAAGATCGCGGTGATGATGATGGCCTGTGGCAGCGTTCCGGCTCCACCGGAAGCAAGGGGGGAGGGCCCCCCTTCTTCTTCTTCTTCCTTGACCTCCTCCCTAGATGGGAGAAGGGTTTCCACTCTGGTCCTTGGCTCCCATGGCGTGGGAGGGGCGAGAGCCCCTCCGAGATTGGATCTATCTCCCTGTTTCTGCGTTCTCAGATTCTACCCCTTAACCGTTTCTTAGATATCCGGAGATCCGTAACTCCGATTGGGGTGAATCTTTTGCCTAGATCTTTCTCATAAAATTAGCTTTCTTGCACCAAAAGAAGAGCATCAACTACCTTACGGGTGGCCCACAAGAGTCCAGGGCGCGCCCGGGGGGGGAGGGCGCGCCCCCTTGTCTCGTGGCCACCCCGGACACCGTTTCACGTTGATTTTACTTCCAGAAAATCATAAATATTCCAAAAAAATCTCCATCCATTTTTATCCCGTTTGGACTCCGTTTGATATTTGGTTTCTGCGAAACAAAAAACATGCAACAGACAGGAACTGGCACTGGGCACTGGATCAATATGTTAGTCCCAAAACATAGTATAAAAAGTTGCCAAAAGTATATAAAAGTTGAATAATATTGGCATGGAACAATCAAAAATTATAGATACGACGGAGATGTATCAGCATCCACAAGCTTAATTCCTGCTCGTCCTCGAGTAGGTAAATGATAAAAAAGATAATTTTGATGTGGAATGCTACCTAGCATAATCTTGATCATATATCTAATCATGGCATGAATATTAAGACACGAGTGATTCAAAGCAATAGTCTATCATTTGACATAAAACAATAATACTTCAAGCATACCAATAAAGCAATCATGTGTTTTCAAAACAACAAGGCCAAAGCAAGATTATCCCTACAAAATCATACAGTTTTCCCATGCTTCATTTTCGTCACACAAAATGCCCCCATATTGCACAACCCCGATGACAAGCCGATCAATTGGTTCATACTTTTTAACGCGCTTCAGCTTTTTCAACCCTCACGCAATACATGAGCGCAAGCCATGGATATAGCACTATAGGTGGAATAGAATATAATGATGGAGGTTATGTGGAGAAGACAAAAACAGAGAAAGTCTCACATCGACGCGGCTAATCAACGGGCTATGGAGATGCCCATCAATTGATGTCAATGCGAGGAGTAGGGACTGCCATGCAACGGATGCACTAAGAGCTATAAGTGTATGAAAGCTCAACAAAATAAACTAAGTGGGTGTGCATCCAACTTGCTTGCTCATGAAGACCTAGGGCATTTCAGGAAGCCCATCGTTGGAATATACAAGCCAAGTTCTATAATGAAAAATTCCCACTAGTATATGAAAGTGGCAACATAGGAGACTCTCTATATGAAGAACATGGTGCTACTCTGAAGCACAAGTGTGGAAAAGGATAGTAACATTGCCCCTTTTCTTTTTTGTTTTGTTTTTTTTGGGTGGGCTTCTTTGGCCCCCTTGTTATTTAGGCTTCTTTGGCGTTTCCTTTTTTCTTTTTTTTCTTTTTCTTCTTTTTTATGGGGCAATGTTCTATAATGATGATCATCACATTTTTATTTACTTACAACTTGATACTGGAACAAAGATATGACTCTATATGCATGCTTTCGGCGGTGTACCGAGATGTGCAATGATCTAGCATAGCAATGACATCAAAAAATGGACAAGCCATGAAAACATCATGCTAGCTAGCTTACGATCATGCAAATCAATATGACAATGAATGCTCAAGTCATGTATATGATGATGATGAAAGTTGCATGGCAATATATCTCGGAATGGCTATGGAAATGCCATGATAGGTAGGTAAGGTGGCTATTTTGAGGAAGATATAATGAGGCTTATGTGTGATAGAGCATATCGTATCATGGGGTTTGGATGCACCGGCGAAGTTTGCACCAACTCTCGAGGTGAGAAAGGGCAATGCGTGGTACCGAAGGGGCTAGCAATGATGGAAAGGTAAAAGTGTGTATAATCCATGGACTCACATTACTCATAAAGAACTCATGTACTTATTGCAAAAGTTTATTAGCCCTCGAAGCAAAGTACTACTACAAATGCCCCTAGGGGGATAGATTGGTAGGAAAAGACCATCACTCGTCCCCAACCGCCACTCATAAGGAAGATAATCAAAGAAACACCCCATGCTTCAAAGTTGTCACATAACGGTTACCATACGTGCATGCTACGGGACTTGCGAACCTCAACACAAGTGTCTCTACAATGCACAACCACCCACTAGCATGACTCTAATATCACCATCTTTATATCGCAAAACTATTGCAAGGAATCAAACATATCATATTCAGCGATCTACAAGTTTATGTAGGATTTTATGACTAACCATGTGAATGACCAATTCCTGTCATCTCTCTAAATAGATTTAAGTGAAGCAAGAGAGTTTAATTCTTTCTACAAAATATATGCCCACGCTCTAACAAATATAAGTGAAGCAAAAGAGCATTCTACAAATGGCGGTTTTCTATGTGAAGAGAAACAAGCAATCCAGACTTCAAATGATATAAGTGAAGCACATGAAGCATTCTATAAAGCCATACTCAAAAGATATAAGTGAAGTGCAATGAGAATTCTATAAATCAACCAAGGACTATCTCATACCAGCATGTTGCATAAAAGAAAAGTGAAAACTAAATGCAAAGGACGCTCCAAGACTTGCACATAATGCATGAACGAAACGAATTCGAAAACATACCGATACTTGTTGAAGAAAGAGGGGATGCCATCCGGGGCATCCCCAAGCTTAGAAGCTTGAGTCTCTTTTAATATTTACTTGGGGTGCCTCGGGCATCCCCAAGCTTAAGCTCTTGCCTCTCTTCCTTTTCCTCATATCGAGACATCCTCGATTAGACACTACATCCACACAAAACTTCAACAGACAACTCGGTAAGATCCGTTAGTATAATAAAGCAAATCACCACTCTAAGTACTGTTGCAAACCAATTCATATTTTGTTTTTGCATTGTGTCTACTGTAATATAACTTTTTTTTTCCATGGCTTAATCTACTAATATAAATTGATAGATTCATCAAAACAAGCAAACTATGCATCAAAAACAGAATCTGTCAAAAACAGAACAGTCTGTAGCAATCTGAACATCCACCATACTTCTGTTACCCCAAAAATTCTACCAAAATTAGGAAAAATAAAAAAGTTGTGTATCAAGACAGTGCAAACAGAATAAGAACCGTTTGACTTTACAGTAAAAAATATAAAATCACTCACTACAGCCAAAGTTTCTGTCCTACACCGTACAGACCAACAAGCATTGTAAACATCCTAAAGGCAAACCTCAACACATTATTTTTATAATACAATGGAATTGTACAAGGGGATAATTATTTTTGATGAAAAGTTTCTGTAATCAAGATTCACAAAGTTTCTGTGAGCATGAACACAGTTCAAGGAGCTCTCCCAGTTCAACAATGCTTGTCTCTCTCACTTTCACTTTCCTTTTTGAAAAGTTATAGGTTCCCCTCTTTATTTTTTTTTGCTTTTAGACTATATGAAAGCACTCAACAGAAATAAATGACTCTCTAAAACTTCCGGGTTGTCTCCCTGGCAGCGCTTTCTTTAAAGCCATTAAGCTAGGCATATAGTGCTCAAGTAATGAATCCACCCGGATCCCAAGGTATATCAAAGCCAATTTTAATTAACAATGATTTGTAATTTAGTAGTGAGCACAAAGTAACATATATCAAGCAACAACGAAGTCTAACTCTCTTCCTATGCATCGGCATGTCATAAAAGAACAATTCATGCACACCAAGTAAAGGCCAATGCATAGTATAAGCAGTTTCTTGCAATTCTAACGTGTTAGAAACATAGAGAGGTGGAGATATAGTTCCTCTCTCATAATAATTGCAAGTAGGAGCAGCAAGCACATGCATATTACATTCATAAAAATCATCATGTGCAATGGTAAAAGGCAACCCATCAATATAATCCTTAATAATCACAAACTTCTCTGATATAGTGTAGTCGGGAGAATTCAAAAAGATAATAGGACTATCATGTGTGGGTGCAATAGCAACAATTTCATGTTTAACATATGGAACTATAGCAAGTTCATCTCCATAAGCATAATTCATATTGGCATCTTTTCCACAAGCATAGCAAGCATCATCAAAAAGGGATATTTCAAGAGAATCAACGGGATCATAGCAATCATCATAGCAATCATCCTTCGGTAAGCACGAAGGGGAATTAAACAATGTATGAGTTGAAGAGTTACTCTCATTAGAAGGTGGGCAGGGTAGCTAATCCGCTCTTCCTCCTTTTGTTCTTCGCTCTCCTCATCATCTTTTTCATCCAATGAGCTCACAGTTTCATCAATTTCTTCTTCCATAGCTTCCTGCAAAATATTAATCTCTTCTTGGACAACAGAGAAGTCCTCAATATATGGTTTAACATAGTCATTAGAAGCATAATTATCATAGCAATATTTAAATATGGCAAGATTTTCAGATTTGTAAAGAGTAGCATCATACTTTTCAATCAAAGAGGCAATCTCATAAGCACCTTTAAAAGCAACAAATTCTTCAATTTGTCGAACATCATAGTAATTGTAAACACCCTTAGCATACGAAGATAAGATTCCATTATCACTAAACAAGCATTGATAGGGTAGGTGTTTCTTAGGGTCTTCAGAACAACAAGTAAACTCATATATTTCACATAAATTCCAAGCATAGCATTGCAACCGTTGAATTTGATACAATAATAGTTTCCCTTTTTCAGATATATGGTGTCGCACAAAACAAGCATGCTCATCTAAAGATTTGCCCTCAACTAAACTAGTGGGGGTTTCAACACGAGCACAAAGGGATCGAAGATGATCCAAGTAAAAAGCTTCAGGAGTGTGATAGATTTTGAGTGGTTCTTCAACCACTTGTTCAGTAGGTACAACTAATTTTTTTTGGTATTTTGCGTTTCCTACCCATAACTAAAGATAGAAAACAACTAAGAATAGCAAATAAAAATTACTTAGTGATAAAGCAAATAAGCACACATGAGAATATTCACCCCACGCTATGACTCCCGGGCAACGGCGCCAGAAAAAGGTCTTGATAACCCGCAAGTATACGGGATAGTTGTAGCCTCTTTCGATAAGTAAGAGTGTCGAACCCAACGAGGAGCTAAAGGTAGAACAAATACTCTCTCAAGTCCTATCGGCCACTGATACGACTCTACGCACGCTTGACGTTCGCTTTACCTAGAACAAGTATGAAACTAGAGGTACTTTGTAGGTGTTGTTGGATAAGTTTGCAAGATAATAAAGAACACGTAAATAAAAAGTAGGGTCTGTTTAGATAAAGAAGCAATAAAGTAAATATAGCGAGTGTGGAAAAGTGGTGGTAGGAGTTGTGAAATTGTTCCTAAGCAATTGACTATGTTACTAGACCGGTAATCACTATTGCAATTCTATTTGAGGGAGAGGCATAAGCTAACATACTTTCTCTACTTGGATCATATGCACTTATGATTGGAACTCTAGCAAGCATTCGCAAATACTAAAGATTCATTAAGTTAAAACCCAACCATAGCATTAAAGTATCAAGTCCCCTTTATCCCATACGCAAACAACCTACTTACTCGGGTCTGTGCTTCTGTTCACTCACGCCACCCACCATAAGCAAATCATAAACATATTGCAAACCCTACAGCGGGGATCCCTCACGCTTGCGCGACACGGAGAGCACCATAGTACAGCACCAATAATAAAACATGCAACTCAAACCAATCACGATCATCAATTAACCCATAGGACAAAACGGATCTACTCAAACATCATAAGATAGCCATACATCATTGGGAAATAATATATAGCGTTGAGCACCATGTTTAAGTAGAGATTACAGTGGGTAAGAGAGGGGTTACACCACTGCATAGAGATGGGGGAAGGTGATGGAGATGTTGGTGAAGATGGCGGAGGTGTTGGTGAAGATCGCGGTGATGATGATGGCCTCCGGCAGCGTTCCGGCGCCACCAGAAGCAAGGGGGAGAGGGCCCCCCTTCTTCTTGTTCTTCCTTGACCTCCTCCCTAGATGGGAGAAGGGTTTCCCCTCTGGTCATTGGCTCCCATGGCGTGGGAGGGGCGGGAGCCCCTCCGAGATTGGATCTATCTCTCTATTTACGCGTTCTCAGATTCTACCCCTTCACCGTTTCTTAAATATCCGGAGATCCGTAACTCCGATTGGGGTGAATCTTTCGCCCAGATCTTTCTCATAAAATTAGCTTTCTTGCGCCAAAAGAAGAGCGTCAACCGCCTGACGGGTGGCCCATGAGAGTCCAGCGCGCCCGGGGGGAGGGCGCACCCCCATGTCTCTTGGCCACCCCGGACACCGTTTCACGTTGATTTTACTTCCCAAAAATCATAAATATTCCAAAAAAAATCTCCGTCCGTTTTTATCCCGTTTGGACTCCGTTTGATATTGGGTTTCTGCGAACAAAAACATGCAACAGACATGAACTGGCACTGGGCACTGGATCAATATGTTAGTCCCAAAAAATAGTATAAAAAGTTGCCAAAAGTATATAAAAGTTGAATAATATTGGCATGGAACAATCAAAAATTATAGATACGACGAAGACGTATCACTATCCCGAAAAATATTATGATGACATTATGAAGGGTGCTCATCTCGTGGCCGATGAATGTACCAAGGACAAGATCCTTGAGTAAATGTACTTCTATTGTTGTTGTAATATAAAGACGAAGTTACTTGTGCTATGTAGCACTGTTTGATTTAAAATATTACCTTCTGTGCGACTGTTTGTAGAATTCTGAAATTAGGCCAGTCGTCGGCTTCCGCCCCCACGTAACTAGTACCGGGGTGTTCCTGGAAAAACCCGGACACTCTTTATCCAAATTTTTGGTCCCTTAAGGAGGTATCCGACGTAGCGAACAAGGCAATCGGACTATGCGGCTTTATAACTTTCACTTAGCCATAGAAGTCTACAATTTTAAATTTCAGCGAAGCCCCTAGAATTTGGAAGGCCGAGTTGGGGCGCTATATACGCCTAAATCGGACGAGGCCGATTCCTCGCCTAAAGCGGAAAAAATCTTTAAGGATTTTAAGACCTCTCGAACAGCGACCAGCTCTCGCCGCATCATGCCGGTCAGTTTTTGGCTTTCTCTAATGAGGTGCTCATCCGGAAGAACTGGGACACAATCGCAGTAGTTCTCCCTGCACTACCTTAGCCGATATAACGGAACGTAAGGTACCAAAACAAGGGAGCCAGGCAAACCCAACTATTGACCCAAGACGTGATTCAAAGCTGATGCATATAGTGCTATAAGTTCGGGGTGCCGCACTGTTGAAAGTGTTCGGACTTGTTTGGCCGTATTATGGGGCACCATAAGAAGCCCCTGGCCATCTGACCGTACCAAGGTGTACGGATGCAATATTAAATAAACATTTTTAAGAAAAATGCGCAAATAGGAATAATAAGCTGACGCTATATATTATCTCCCATTGATGAATAATACGTTTAAGCGTATGTTTACAATTGGTGCGTTTAAGCAGAGGTAAATAGGACTATTTAACATGTCCTATCCAAGGGCAGGCTGCATGTAGGTATATAAAACAGGTATAACAATCGTGAACATATTCCACCTGGGTATTTCCTTCTATGCGCAAAGCCTGTTTCCTCCTTGGTTTTCTCTCCTGTGTAAGTCCGACCATCCAGCTCTTCTGAAGAGGCTGCCCGAAAGCCGTGTCCTGAAAGATACAAAGGGAGGGTTATGAAGGTATGTTGCGGTTATACCGCACTGTTGACTGAGTCACTGTTGTGCCTCCGCCTATGCCCATGGTATTTTGAGTGCGTAATTGTGTACGCGTGGCACGAATGCTGCTTTGATGGGGCTTGAGCGGAGGCCGGACTGCTAGTCGCGCTCTTGGTGTGTTTGATGATCCTGTTGCGGGGTGCTCCGGACTCGCTTGACAGTGCTCGAGGTTGTCGTCGCCGGATTGGTGGTTTGTCGGAGGAGGCCGCATTGTACTTCTGCCGCGAGGGCTGCAGTATGCTCTTCAGTTCGGAGAGAGCGGTCCATGTTTCCGTTGACTGTTATGACCCCCGTGGTCCTGGCATCCTTAGCTTGAGGTATGCATAGTGTGGTACCGCATTGAATCTAGCGAATGCGGTTCGTCCAAGCAGTGTGTGGTAACCACTACGGAAAGGGACGATATCGAAGATTAACTATTCGCTTCAGAAGTTATCCGGAGATCCGAAGACCACTTCCAATGTTATAGAGCCCGTGCAACGGGCCTCTACTCCAGGAATTACACCTTTAAAGGTGGTCTTGGTGGGCTTGATCCTTGAAGGGTCGATACCCATTTTTCGCACTGTGTCCTGATAAAGCAGGTTCAGGCTGCTGCCGCCGTCCATGAGGACTCGTGTGAGGTGGAATCCGTCGATGATTGGGTCTAGGACCAATGCGGCTGAGCCGCCGTGACAGATGCTGGTAGGGTGATCCCTACGATCAAAAGTGATCGGACAAGCTGACCAGGGGTTGAATTTGGGGGTGACTGGCTCCATCGCATAGACGTCCCGTAGTGCTCTCTTCCGTTCCCGCTTGGGAATGTGGGTGGCGTAGATCATGTTGACCGTTTTCACCTGGGGAGGAAATTTCTTCTGTCCCCCCGTGTTCGGACGCCAGGGCTCCTCGTCATCGTTGCTGTGCAGCCCCTTGTCTTTGTTTCGACATTTATTTTACCGGCCTGTTTGAACACCCAACCGTCTCTATTAGTGTGGTTGGTTGGCTTGTCCGGGGTGCCATGAATTTGGCACGAACATTCTAGTATGCGGTCCAGACTGGACGGTCGCTGATTGTTTCTTTTGAACGGCTTCTTCCGCTGACCGGATTTGGATCCTCTGAATCCGGCGTTGACTGCTGTGTCTTCCGTGTTGTCGTCGTTGTTCCATCGCTTATGTCTGTTGCGTCGTGGCTTGTCGTTATTGTCACGGACATCTGAAGTGCCAGAATGTGGCGTAGTGCTGCTGCGAGCCAACCAGCTGTCCTCGTTCGTGCAAAAGCGGGTCATTAGTGTCGTGAGAGCTGCGATGGACTTGGGTTATTCCTGGCCGAGGTGTCGGGCGAGCCACTCGTCACGGATATTATGCTTAAAGGGCGCCAGGGCTTCGGTGTCCGGATAGTCAACTATTTGGTTCTTTTTAGTTAGGAACCGAGTCCAGAATTTCCTGGCTGACTCTCTGGGCTGTTGAGTAATGTGGCTCAAGTCATCGACGTCTGGTGGTCGCACATATGTGCCCTGGAAGTTGTCGAGGAACGTGCCTTCCAGGTTTTCCCAGCTGCCAATGGAATTTGCGGGCAGGCTATTTAGCCAGTGTCGGGCGGGTCCTTTGAGCTTAAGGGGAAGATACTTGATGGTGTGTAGATCGTTTCAGCAGGCCATGTGAATGTGGAGAAGGAAATCTTCGATCCATACTATGGGGTCTGTTGTGCCATCGTATGATTTGATGTTTACGGGTTTGAACCCTTCTGGGAATTCATGATCCATCACTTCGTCAGTGAAGCAGAGGGGGTGTGCGGCGCCTCTGTGCCGGGCTATGTGGCTATGCAGTTTGAATTGCTCTGGGTGGCTGTGTTCAGCCCGAACGGACTTGTTGATAGTGTATCCGGCATGACGGTCATCGTCGCGTGTTGGGGCGCGCCCCCGTGATCCGTAGATCGATCTTGGTTGCCCTGCTTTGTTTTCTAGTATATCTTGCAGGTCTTGCCTATTGCCCTGGGCTGTAGTGTATTGGCATCGGGGTGCGGGCTGGTATTCGGGCTGATACGCCGTTTTATCCCGGCCACGAGGTGGCCGGTCAGCCGTGTGGCGCTCGAGTCCATATTCCTTGGCTGCCAGGACTTCAGTCCATCTATCTGTGAGCAGGTCTTGATCAGCTTGGAGTTGCTGCTGCTTCTTTTCTAGGCTCCTCGCAGTGGCCATAAGCCGATGCTTGAAGTGCTCTTGCTCGACGGGGTCCTCAGGCACGCTGACCTCATCGTCGCTGAGGCTAATCTCGTCTTCGGGGGACATGTAGTTGTCCTCCTCCGGATATCCGTCCGTCGCATGTTCGTCTAGGCTGACCTGCCTGTCTTCCTGCTCGGCCTGTTCGAAGGCAGTCTGATCAGGGTTGTATTCCTCTTCGGCACCATCCGGATTGTTTTCGTCTCCTGGGTCGGTATTGCTGTGGTGGGGCTTGGAGCGGCACTAACGACGCCCATGCTTTGCTTTTCTCCCTGAGGGGTTATCCTCCGTTGCCTCATCGTCATTGGTTTCCTTCGGAGTGTCCACCATATCGTATGAGGACGTGGCTGTCCACTGCCTTGTGAGCGGTGGTTCCTGTTCTTCTCCTGCATCGTCGTCCATACCATCGATGTCTTCGGAGTCGAACTCAAGCACGTGGTTAGATCATCAACCATGGCAATGAAGTGGGTGGTGGGTGGGCAATGAATTCCTTCGTCGCCTGCTTCCCACTCGAGCCGGACATAGTTCGGCCATGAGCCTCCTGACAAAGAGAGAGACTTTAACGAGTTTAGCACGTCACCAAAGGGCGAGTGTTGGAAGATATCCGCTGTGGTTAACTCCATTACAGGAGCCCAACCAGGTTCAACGGGCTAAAGAGAGCGCAGACTGGAACCTACAGCCGGATACGAGTCCGGGGGTCCGGTGTCACAGGCTTCTTTGGGGGCGAGGCCTGTGTTCGGCTCTACCGCCAATGAGTGTGCGGCCTGCGGGGCGGGGTCCATCCCTTCGTCCTTAGGCAAAGCGGTCTGCTCCGGATTTAGGTCCGGGTCTACTGCAGGGATGACATCCCGAGCATTGTCCGACAACAGGTCTAAGCCGTGCTCATCGTGACCGTCCGGCGCTCCTGGCACAGGCCCGAATCCGTTGAAGATCAAGTCCCCGCAGATATCAGTCGTGTAGTTTAGGTTTCCAAACCTGATCTGGTGGCCAGGGGCGTATCTGTCAATCTGCTCCAGATGGCTAAGCGAATTGGCTCGCAGTGCAAAGCCGCCGAACACGAAGATCTGTCCGGGGAGAAAATTCTCACCCTGGACCGTGTTGTTGACGATGATTGAAGGAGCCAGCGAGCCTTGCAGCGACGACACAGAGGAACTCTCAATGAAAGCACCAATGTCGGTGTCCAAACCGGCGGATCTCGGGTAGGGGGTCCCGATCTGTGCGTCTTAGGCTATTGGTAACAGGAAGCAAGGGACACAATGTTTACCCAGGTTTGGGCCCTCTTGATGGAGGTAAAACCCTACTTCCTACTTGATTGATATTGATGATATGAGTAGTACAAGAGTAGATCTACCACGAGATCGTAGAGGCTAAACCCTAGAAGTTAGCCTATGATGATTATGATTGTGATCGTCCCTCTAAGGACCAACCTCTCTGGTTTATATAGACACCGGAGAGGGCTAGGGTTTACACGGGGTCGGTTACAAGGAAGGAAATATAATATCCGGATCGCCAAGCTTGTCTTCCACGCAAAGGAGAGTCCCACCCGGACATGGGACGGAGTCTTGAGTCTTGTATCCTCACGCTCCAATAGTCCGGACGAAGTATATAGTCCGGCTGACCAGATACCCCCTAATCCAGGACTCCCTCAGCATGATGACCACAATCTCCTTCATGAATCTCCCTTAAAATTTCACGGCCCTCCTCAGGAGAAACACAATGTTGAAACACCCGTGTAACACTGCAAGTGTGAAGCTCACCATTGACAATAGTCATTGACTTAGACCTCTGTTATCTGCCTGGCCAAAGTTTCATCCTCAGGTAACTCTCCCCGGGTCATGCAAGCCAAATACGGAACAATACAATTAGGGATAACATGAAGAGCCGCCACCAATTGTGCCTCCGGGTCACGAACTGCCAAGTCCTCCTCCATAGGCAACTGATAACCCACAAGTATAGGGGATCAATTGTTGCCTCTTTCGATAAGTAAGAGTGTCGAGCTCAACGAGGAGCTAAAGGTAGAACAAATATTCCCTCAAGTTCTATCGACCACCGATACAACTCTACGCACGCTTGACGTTCGCTTTACCTAAAACAAGTATGAAATTAGGAGGACTTTGTACGTGTTGTTGGATAGGTTTGCAAGAATATAAAGAACACGTAAATAAAAACTAGGGGATGTTTAGAGAAAGAAGCAATAAAGTTTGTTTTAGTAGAGAGATTTTTGTCACGAGAAAGTTATTTGTCCCTAGGCAATCGATAACTAAACCGGTAATCACTATTGCAATTTTATTTGAGGGAGAGGCATAAGCTAACATACTTTCTCTTCTTGGATCATATGCACTTATGATTGGAACTATAGCAAGAATCCACAACTACTAAAGATCATTAAGGTAAAACCCAACCATAGCATTAAAGTATCAAGTCCTCTTTATTCCCATACACCATGACCCACTTATCCGTGTTTGTGTTTAAGTCACTCACGCAACACAGATAATAAGCAAACCATGAACATATTGCAAACCCTACAGCGGGGATCCCTCACGCTTGCATGAAACGGAGAGCACAATAGGACAACACCAATAATAAAACATACAACTCAAACCAATCACGATCATCAATTAACCCATAGGACAAAACGGATCTACTCAAACATCATAGGATAGCCATACATCATTGGGAAATAATATATAGCATTGAGCACCATGTTTAAGTAGAGATTACAGCGGGTAAAAGAGGGGTTACACCGCTGCATAGAGGGGGGAAGAGTTGGTGATGAGGGTGGTGAAGTTGTTGGTGTAGATTGCGGTGACGTTGATGGCCCCAGTGGTGTTCCGGCGCCACCGGAAGCGAGGGAGAGAGAGCCCCCATCCTTCTTCTTCTTCCTTGGCCTTCTCCCTAGGTGGGAGAAGGGTTCTCTCTTTGGTCCTTGGTCTCCATGGCATGGGAGGGGCGAGAGCCCCTCCGAGATTGGATATGTCTCTCTGTCTCTCTCTGTTTCTGCGTTCCAAATTCTGGCCTTTCACCATTTCTTATATTCCCGGAGATCCGTAACTCCAATTGGGCTGAAATTTTAACACGATTTCTATCCGGATATTAGCTTTCTTGCGGCGAAAGAAGGGCATCAACTGCCTTACGGGGTGGCCACGAGGGCCCAGGGCGCGCCTGACCCCCTGGGGTGCGCCCCCTGCCTCCTGGCCCCATCGGGCATCGTCTCGTGTTGATTCTTCTTCCCAAAAATCATAAATATTCCAAAAAAATCTCCGTCAGTTTTTATCCCGTTTGGACTCTGTTTGATATGGGTTTTCTATGAAACAAAAAACATGCAACAAACAGGAACTGGCACTGGGCACTGGATCAATATGTTAGTCCCAAAAATAGTATAAAAAGTTGCCAAAAGTATGTAAAAGTTGTAGAATATTGGCATGGAACAATGAAAAATTATAGATACGACGGAGATGTATCAGCATCCCCAAGCTTAATTCCTACTCGTCCTCGAGTAGATAAATGATAAAAAAGATAATTTTTGATGTGGAATGCTACCTAGCATAATCTTGATCTTGTAATCCAATCATGGCATGAATATTAAGATACAAGTGATTCAAAGCAATAGTCTATCATTTGACATTAAGACGACAATACTTCAAGCAGACTAATGAAGCAATTATGTCTTATCAAAATAACATAGCCAAGGAAAGCTTATCCCTACAAAATCATATAGTTTGACCATGCTTCATTTTCGTCACACAAAATGTTCCCATCATGCACAACCCCTTCAGCCAAGCAGTTGGTTCATACTTTTTAACGCGCTTCAGCCTTTTCAACCCTCATGCAATACATGAGCGTAAGCCATGGATATAGCACTACAGCTAGAACAGAGTATGATGGTGGAGGTTGTGTGGAGAAGGCAAAAAGGGGGAAAGTCTCACATCGACGCGGCTAATCAACGGGCTATGGAGATGCCCATCAATTGATGTCAATGCGAGGAGTAGGGATTGCCATGCAACGGATGCATTAGAGCTATAAGTGTATAAAAGCTCAAACTGAAACTAAGTGGGTGTGCATACAACTTGCTTTCTCATGAAGACCTCGGGCATTTGAGGAAGCCCATCATCGGAATATACAAGCCAAGTTCTATAATGAAAATTCCCACTAGTATATGAAAGTGATAACTCAAGAGACTCTCTATATGAAGAACATGGTCCTATTTTGAAGCACAAGTGTGGGAAAAGGATAGTAACATTGCCCCTTCTCTCTTTTTCTTTCTTTTTTTATTTTCTCTTTTTTTTTGTGGGCTTCTTTGGCCTCTTTTTTTATTTGGGCTTCTTTGGCCTCTTTTATTTTTCATAAAGTCGGAGTCTCATCCCGACTTGTGGGGGAATCATAGTCTCCATACTCCTTTCCTCACTGGGTAATGCTCTAATAATGATGATCATCGCACTTTTATTTACTTACAACTCAATATTACAACTCGATACTAGAACAAAAATATGACTCTATATGAATGCCTCCGGAAGTGTACCGGGATGTGCAATGATCTAGCGTAGCAATGACATCAAAAACGGACAAGCCATGAAAACATCATGCTAGCTATCTTACGTTCATGCAAAGCAATATGACAATGAATGCTCAAGTCATGTATATGATGATGATGGAAGTTGCATGGCAATATATCTCGGAATGGCTATGGAAATGCCATGATAGGTAGGTATGGTGGCTGTTTTGAGGAACATATAAGGAGGCTTATGTGTGATAGAGTGTATCGTATCATGGGGTTCGGATGCACCGGCGAAGTTTGCACCAACTCTCGAGGTGAGAAAGGGCAATGCACGGTACCGAAGAGGCTAGCAAATTGCGAAAAGGAAAGAGTGCGTATAATCCATGGACTCACATTAGTCATAAAGAACTCATACTTATTGCAAAAGTTTATTAGCCCTCGAAGAAAAGTACTACTACGCATGCTCCTAGGGGAAGGGTTGGTAGGAGTTAACCATCGCGCGATCCCGACCTCCACTCATAAGGAAGGCAATCAAGGAACACCCCATGCTTCAAATTTGTCACACAACGGTTACCATACGTGCATGCTATGGGACACCAAACCTCAACACAAGTATTTCTCAATTTCACAATTACTCCACTAGCACGACTCTAATATCACCACCTTTATATTGCAAAACTTTTGCAAGGAATCAAACATATCATATTCAGTGATCTACAAGTTTTATGTAGGATTTTATGACTAACCAAGTGAATGACCAATTCCTGTCATCTCTCTAAATAGATATAAGTGAAGCAAGAGAGTTTAGTTATTTCTACAAAAGATATGCCCATGCTATATCAAATTTAAGTGAAGCAAGAGAGCATTCTACAAATGGCGGTTTTCTATGTGAAGAGAAACAGGCAATCCAAACTTCAAATAATATAAGTGAAGCACATGAAGCATTCTATAAATCCATACTCAAAAGATATAAGTGAAGTGCAATGAGCATTCCATAAATCAACCAAGTACTATCTCATACCAGCATGGTGCATAAAAGAAAAGTGAAAACTAAATGCAAAAGACGCTCCAAGATTTGCACATATCGCATGAATGAAACGAATCCGAAAACATACCGATACTTGTTGAAGAAAGATGGGATGCCTTCCAGGGCATCCCCAAGGTTAGACGCTTGAGTCTCCTCTAATATTCTCTTGGGGTGCCTTGGGCATCCCCAAGCTTGAGCTCTTGCCTCTCTTCCTTTTCCTCATATCGAGACCTCCTCGATCTTCGAACACTTCATCCACACAAAACTCAACAGAAAACTCGGTAAGATCCGTTAGTATAACAAAGCAAATCACTACTTTAACTACTGTTGCAAACCAAATCGTATTTTATTTTTTCATTGTAGCTACTGTAATATAACTTTTCCATGGCTTAATCCACTGATATAAATCGACAGTATCATCAAAACAAGCAAACTATGCATCAAAAACAGAATCTGTCTTAAACATGGTAGTCTGTAGTAATCTGAACATTCACCATAATTATGCTACCCCAAAACCTCTGTCAAAATTAGGAAAAATAAAAAATTTGTGTAGAAACACAGTGCAAAAATTATCATAACCGTTTAACATTCCAGTAAAAAATGTAAAATCGCGCATTACAGCCAAAGTTTCTGTCCTACACCGCACAAACCAACAAGCATTGTAAACATCCTAAAGGCAAACCTTGGCACATTATTTTTATTATATAATGGAATTGTACAAGGGGATAATTATTTTTGTTGAAAAGTTTTTGTAATCAAGATTCACAAAGTTTCCGTGAGCATGAACAAAGTTCAAGGCTAGCTCCCACTTCAACAATGCTCGTCTTTCTCACTTTCGCTTTTCTTTTTGAAAAAGTTTTGGGTTCCCCTCTTTATTTTTTTTGTTTTTAAACTTTATGAAGCACACAACAGAAATAAATGACTCTCTAAAACTTCCGGGTTGTCTCCCTGGCAGCGCTTTCTTTAAAGCCATTAAGCTAGGCATATAGTGCTCAAGTAATGAATCCACCCGGATCCCAAGGTATAGCAAAGCCAATTTTAATTAACAATGATTTGTAATTTAGTAGTGAGCACAAAGTAACATATATCAAGCAACAACGAAGTCTAACTCTCTTCCAATGCATCGGCATGTCATAAAAGAACAATTCATGCACACAAAGTAAAGTCCAATGCATAGTATAAATAGTTTCTTGCAAGTTTATCATATTGGAAACATGGAGAGGCGGAGATGTAGTTCCTATCTTATAATAATTGCAAGTAGGAGCAGCAAACACATGCATATTATATTCATCAAAATCATCATGTGTAGTAGTAAAAGGCAACCAATCGATATAATCCTTAATGAGGGCAAACTTCTCCGATATAGTGTAGTCGGGAGAATTCAAAAAGATAATAGGACTATCATGCGTGGGTGAAATAGCAACAATTTCATGTTTAACATAAGGAACTATAGCAAGTTCATCTCCATAAGCATAATTCATATTGGCATCTTGGCCACAAGCATATCAAGCATCATCAAAAAGGGATATTTCAAAAGAATCAACGGGATCATAACGATTATCATAGCAATCATCCTTCGATAAGCATGAAGGGAAATTAAGCAATGTATGGGATAAAGAGTTACTCTCATTAGAAGGTGGGCACGGGTGATCAATCCGCTCTTCCTCCTTTTGTTCTTCGCTCTCCTCCTCACCTTTTTCATCTAATGAGCTCACAGTTTAAGTAATTTCCTCTTCCATAGTGTCCAGCAAAATATTAGTCTCTTCTTGGACAGCGGAGGAATCCTCAATATATGGTTTAACATAGGCATTAGAAGCATAATTATCATCACAATATTGAAGTATGGCAAAAATTTCAGATTTGTAAAGAGTAGCATCATACTTTCCAATCAAAGAAGCAATTTCATAAGCACCCTTAAAAGCAACAAATTCTTCAATTTGTTGAACATCATAGTAATTATAAACACCCTTAGCATACGAAGATACTATTCCATTATCACTAAACTCACATTGGTAGGGAAGGTGTTTCTTAGGGTCTTCAGAACAACAACTAAAATCATATATTTCACATAAATTCCAAGCATAGCATTGCAAACGATGAATTTGATCCAATAAAAGTTTCCCTTTTTGAGATAAGTGGTGTCGCACATAACAAGCATGCTCATCTAAAGATTTTCCCTCAACTAAGCTAGTTGGGGTTTCAGCAAGAGCACATAGGGATCAAAGATGATCCAAGTAAAAAGCTTCAGGAGTGTGATAGATTTTGAGTGGTTCTTCAAACATTGGTGTAGTAGGTACAACTAATTTTTTGGTATTTTGCGTTTCCTACCCATAATTAGAGATAGAAAACAAGAGCACAAAATAAAAACTACTTAGTGATAAAGCAAACAAGCACACACGAGAATATTCACCCCACGCTATAACTCCCCAGCAACGGCGCCAGAAAAAGTCTTGATAACCCACAAGTATAGGTGATCAATTGTAGCCTCTTTTGATAAGTAAGAGTGTCGAACCCAATGAGGAGCTAAAGGTAGAACAAATATGCCGTCAAGTTCTATCGACCACCGATACAACTCTGCGCACGCTTGACGTTCGCTTTACCTAAAACAAGTATGAAACTAGAAGGACTTTGTAGGTGTTGTTGGATAGGTTTGCAAGAACATAAAGAGCACGTAAATAAAAACTAGGGGCTGTTTAGATAAAGAAGAAATAAAGTTTGTTTTAGTAGAGAGCTTTTTGTCACGAGAAAGTTATTTGTCCCTAGGCAATCGATAACTAAACCGGTAATCACTATTGCAATTTTATTTGAGGGAGAGGCATCAGCTAACATACTTTCTCTTCTTGGATCATATGCACTTATGATTGGAACTCTACCAAGCATCCGAAACTACTAAAGATCATTAAGTTAAAACCCAACCATAGCATTAAAGTATCAAGTCCTCTTTATTCCCATATGCCATGACCCACTTATCCGTGTTTGTGTTTCAGTCACTCACGCAACGCAGACAATAAGCAAACCATGAACATATTGCACACCCTACAGCGGGGATCCCTCATGCTTGCGCGACACGGAGAGAACCATAGGACAACACGAATAATAAAACATCCAACTCAAACCAATCACGATCATCAATTAACCCATAGGACAAAACGGATCTACTCAAACATCATAGGATAGCCATACACCATTGGGAAATAATATATAGCATTGAGCACCATTTTTAAGTATAGATTACAGCGGGTAAAAGAGGGGTTACATTGCTGCATAGAGGGAGGAAGAGTTGGTGGTGAGGGCAGTGAAGTTGTTGGTGTAGATTGCAGTGATGATGATGGCCCTGGCGGCGTTTCGGCGCCACCGGAATCGAGGGAGAGAGAGCCCCCCTCCTTCTTCTTATTCCTTGGCCTTCTCCCTAGGTGGGAGAAGGGTTCTCCGTCTGGTCCTTGGTCTCCATGGCATGGGAGGGGAGGGAGACCCTTCAAGATTGGATCTGTCTCTCTGTCTCTCTGTTTCTGCGTTCCAGATTCTGGCCTTTCACCATTTCTTATATTCCCGGAGATCCATAACTCCGATTGGGCTGAAATTTTAACACGATTTCTATCCGGATATTAGCTTTCTTTCGGGGAAATAAGGGCATCAACCACCTTACGGGGGTGGCCATGAGGGCCCAGGGCACACCTGACCCCCTGGGGTGCGCGCCCCTGCCTCGTGGCCCCCTCGGGCATCGTCTCGCATTGATTCTTCTTCCCAAAAATCATAAATATTCCAAAAAAATCTCCGTCAATTTTTATCCCATTTGGACTCCGTTTGGTATGGGTTTTCTGAGAAACAAAAAACATGCAACAAACAGGAACTGGCACTGGGCACGGGATCAATATGTTAGTCCCAAAAATAGTATAAAAAGTTGCCAAAAGTATGTAAAAGTTGTAGAATAAAGGCATGGAACAATCAAAAATTATAGATACGACGTCGACGTATCAGCAACTTCGGTGATGGGTTATGAAAAATATCAAGGAAAATATTAGGGGGGACCAGCTTACGCTGAGACCCACATCAGCTACTTCATTTTTCCTTCGATCAACATGCTCCACTTGATATCCCTTGAAGTGACCAGCAATAGTATCAACTTCTCGATGATAAGCCGCCATGAGTGGATCCTTTGAATCCCAAGTCCCTAACACTTGTTGAGCCACCAAATTTGAGTCACCAAAACATCTTACCCGGCTTAGATTCATCTGTTTAGCCATCCGAAGACCATGGAGTAAGGCTTCATATTCAGTTGCATTGTTAGTACAAGGGAACATCAACCTTAAAACATAACAAAATTTATCACCTCGTGGGGAAGTCAATATAACTCCAGCCCCCGAGCCTTCCAACTGCCTCGATTCATCAAAATGAATAGTCCAATATGTATTATCCGGCTTATCCCCAGGCATCTGCAACTCTGTCCAATCATTGATGAAGTCCAAAAGTGCTTGAGATTTTATAGCCGCCCGAGGCACATGTTTTGAACCATGGGGTCCAAGTTCAATGGCCCACTTAGCTACCCGACCCGTGGCTTCTCTGTTTTGAATAATATCCCCCTAAGGAGCAAAGACCACAGTGATGAGATGACCAAGGAAATATTGTTTCAGTTTGCGACTAGCCAATGAGCACCTCATTGACGCCATAAACCAGATGTTGCCAATGTGGGTACCTCTGCTTAGACTCAATGAACACCTCACTGACATAATAAACCGGCCTTTGAACCGGATACTCCTTGCCTGACTCCTTCCTTTAAACCACAACTGCAACACTGATACATCTCCAACGTATCTACTTTTCCAAACACTTTTGCCCTTGTTTTGGACTCTAACTTGCATGATTTAAATGAAACTAACCCGGACTGACGCTGTTTTCAGCAGAACTGCCATGATGTTGTTTAATGTGCAGAAAACAAAAGTTCTCGGAATGACCTGAAAATCCACGGAGATAAGTTTTGGAAAATATAAAAAATACTGGCAAAAGAATCAAGGCCAGGGGGCCCACACCTTGTCCACGAGGGTGGGGGCGCGCCCTCCCCCTGGGCGCGCCCCCCCCTGTCTCGTGGGCCCCCTGATGCTCCACCGACCTCAACTCCAACTCCATATATTCCGTTTCATGGAGAGAAAAATCAGGGAGAAAGTTTCATCACGTTTTACGATACGGAGCCGCCACAAAGCCCTAATCTCTCTCGGGAGGGCTGATCTGGAGTCCGTTCGGGGCTCCGGAGAGGGGTGTAACATCCCAAATTTTCAATTTAGAATGTTATACATTAGATCATCAATGCATATCGTATTTATTGCATTTTGGCTCGATCCTAGAAATTCTACGCAACTCAAGGACCCTCGAAGAGAGTTGGGGATTTCGTTATTTTCATATTTGAGTTTTCTCAAATTTTGAAAATAGGATCATTTGATTTTATTTATTTTATTTTCAATTATTTATATTATAAAAATATGAGAGCAGGAATAAAATGACTTTCCCAAAATAAAGAAATATTGAGGATTTAATAATAAAATAAATTAGATTTTTTTGGAGTTTATTGCTATTTTATTTGAATTTAGGAAAAATGCGCGTTTTCCAAAATTGCATTTAGGCCCCAAATAAATGTTCATATTGTCCGGCTTGATTGTAGAAGTCAGGGAAAATTTATTTCGGGAATTTTGTAGTCCGTTTAGTATTTCTTTTTTTTGCTTTTCTGTGCATAATGTTTAAAAAAAAAAGAGGAACCGACTCCGGGACGTACCCGAGCGGGACATCGCCCGAGGGGGCTTTATAAGCCGGGGCCCCTGCCCACGAAGCCTACCGCTGCCGCAGCCCAGCCCGCGCCACCGCCGAACCCTAGCGCCACTGCCGCCGAACCCTAGCGCCGTCGCCGCGATCCGCGCCGCCGCCGCCGCCCGCTGCCCTCGCCGCCGCCGCCCGATCCGCCGCCCGATCCGCCACCGCCGCCGAACCCCGCCGCCGCCGGAGCCACCCGCCTGGCCGGAGCCGACCGTCGCCGCCGCCGTTGACCCGCCACCGCCGCCGTTGACCTGCCGGAGGTAGTCGCCACCTCGGTTTTCAAGAGAAAACCGTCGTTTTTTTAGGAACCCGGTTTATTTTTTACATATCGGTTTATTTTTTTCGGTTTAGTCTATTTTGTGAATGCCCGTTTGTTCGTTCATTATAATGAACGGTTTTTTTTTCGCAGACAGCGAACGTTCGTTCGTTAGCCTGTTTGTCCGTTTTTTTCCGGATTTTCCGTGATTATTTCTGATCGCGATTTCTGATCTGTTTTTCGTTCTAGTATAACTTTTCGCTCGTTTATCAGAATCAGGCTATTCAAGCGCCTGGAGTTTCTTCTCGAAACCCTCTTTCCGTTTAACCAACTCAAACAAGTTTTTGCTAGTGTAAAATTTGACTTAGGTCCAGATTAGTAAATGAAGCTTGTTTCTTTTGTCGTTTGAGTTTCGTTGCTTCGTTCGATTTGATTCTTTTTGCAAACTGGTGTCCTTAAGTTAAACTTTCTGGTTAGATATCTCATTCGAGTTTTATCTGTGCATTAGATGTGTGCTTATTGTATGCTTGTTTGTTTGCGATAGGGTACCCGGAGTGTGCCACTTGCTACTTCAAATCTCTAGGTTTCCCGAATCATCAGCAAGGCAAGTAACACTTTGATCATACCTCTTTACTACCCAGTTTTATTGCATTAGATCAATCCTCAAACAATTGCATGATTATGATCTGATTAACATGTGGGTTTTGGGAAGTAGATGAGGTAGCCTATTACCTGTTTATTATCAAACCTTTGGGAGTTACTTCTGCGTTTGCTTATATTGCCATGCTATGCTAGTAGACGTGGATTGGGTGAGTGTCTCCATGACAGATGTGAGATTGTTTAATTAATGGTTTACTTAAGGTGGCAACTTAAATTCACATCTGGGTGGATTGAGGCACCTGGGGAACCCAGTGTTGCCTGTATTTTTGGAAATCCCGGGGTACCGTGTGATTCTCCTATGGACCGCCACCTAGGCTCAAAGGTATCATGAGATTATTCATGCTAGAAACTTCTTTGTGCAGCCGCAAGCTACTATGGGCTCTTGCATAGTTGATTAAGTTGTGTGACCTCTTGAAGAGGTAGACTAGCAGATGTAGGGGATGTAGGTTGGTAGGGTCTACCAGGAGTAGAGAGTTAATGCTTCTGAAAGACTGTGTCTCGGTCATCCATTTCTCAAACACCATGTAGTGCGAGAAATCAAGCGGAGGAGATCGAGTCTTGTGGGGAAAAGTGCGCAAACCTCTGCAGAGTGTACAAACTAATCATGGTTAGCCGTGTCCCCAGTTATGGACGTTTTGAGTATCTAGTACTTGGATTATCATGTGAATCTCATCATGTTACTTAATTAAATTTTGTTGGGTTTAATTATGATGCTTAATTGGGATTGAGTTGGAGTACCCTTCTCAATGTTTAACAACCACCATGATAGTTAAATAAAATTTATTCCTTTGCAGTAGGGAAAAATTGGCTTTATGCAAAACTATAACCATAGAGCTTTCCACCAGCCATATATGCATGTAGTGATAGCATTAATCTGTTCATTACTCTCTATGTGTTACATTGCCAGCATATTCCATGTGCTGACCCATTTTCGGGCCGCAACGTTCATGTTGCAGACTTTTCAGACGATGAGTAAGGTGCGTTAGGTCGTGGTTCTATACTCAGTGATGCCGTTGGAGTTGATGGACTCGCTTATCTTCCAAGCCTTCCGCTGTTATCGTTATTAGATGGCCTTAAGCCATATTTATTGTAATAAGTTCTCTTTTGAGACATTCAATGTAATAAGTATGGGATTGCTACTCTATTATAAATACTTCAAGTACTGTGCATGCCAGCATTACCAATCCAGGGATGACATTGATGCACAGAGATCAGACTGTTTGAGGTCTGGTCGCTACAAGATGGTATCAGAGCACACGCTGACTGTAGGACACGACCACTAAGCTAAGCCCTAGATCACTACTCTCTCTTCTCATTTCTGACTCCTCATCTTTTCTATTCTTTTAGGATGGCGGATGCAAGGAACAAGTTCACGCAACCGGATGAAGATACACCCTTTGGACACCACCTAAAGGAAGTCACTAGATACCTGAATATCGGAGTACCAAGTTTCACCGGGACCTACATCGCCACTTTACCCAAAGAGGAGCGCTAGATGATTCAAGTTCAAGTTCCAGGAAGAATGTTCATGCCAGTCACTGAGCCCATAGAGTTTTCCTTTGATGCACCAACCTGGAGTCTAGGAAAGAGCATGGCAGCTCACATCACCATGGGACGCATTGGAGAAGTTTACCACAAGGATCTCAAGGATACTATCTACCATATTTGTGGGCGCCGAGATGAGCAATGGGAGATGATCAGCACCAGGAAGGATAGATCAATTGTAGCTTTCATCCAGGAGTTAAACCAGCACATTCGACGCTAGGAGAACCAGATGTGCGCAGGAGCTGGAGGAAGAACTCAAGTCTACGCGCGATGGATATGAGAAGGAAATGACAACACTCGTGGAGAAGAATGATGATCTGAAGAAGAAACTGAAAGTATTCATGGGATTTCCAGCGACTGGAGGAGAAGACGATGATTGCACTTGTCCAGAGAACTACATCATCATCGACGACACCGACTCAGACCCAGACGATAGCGTAGTATAGTCCGAGCACTTTTGTACGATCGCTAGACCGTTGTATGCCTTTGTTTGAATTGATTGAAGTGATATTGATTGATTTGTCTCATGTGCATATGGGTAGTGTTTTCCCTCTAGACCTCATTCTATTCTATATTCTCATATTTTCTAAACCCTCAGATGCCTCCGAGACGTGACAATGGACTTGCTTTCCCACTAGATCTCACCCAGTTGATCCAGCAGCAGAATGCATTGATGCAGATATTAGTCCAGAATCAGACTCAGGGGAACAACAACAACAACAACAACCCACCACCACCACCACCTGTTGATCACTTAGCCCGTTTCTTGAGGCTGAATCCATCGGTGTTCTCTAGTAGCACCGAGCCGATAGTTGCAGATGATTGGCTCCGCAAGATGGGAAGGGAGTTGACCACTACAGGATGCACAGATACGGAGAAGGTGCATTTTGCCGCACATCAGTGTAACGCCCCGGATCCGATGCGCCAGGTGTCTGCCATTTATTCGCCGTCGTTGCCATGTCATTTGCTTGTGTGTTGCATTTTGCCATGTCATCATCTGCATTTCATATCATGTCATCATGTGCATTGCATTGCATACGTGTTCGTCTCATGCATCCGAGCATTTTCCCCGTTGTCCGTTTTGCAATCCGGCGCTCCTATGTCCTCCGGCGTTCCCCTTTTGTATCTCGTTGTGAGCAGGTGTTAAACGTTCTCGGAATGGACCGAGTCTTGCCAAGCGGCCTTGGTATACCACCGGTAGACCGCCTGTCAAGTTTCGTGCCATTTGGAGGTCGTTTGATACTCCAACGGTTATCCGTGTAGCCCCAAACCCCCCTTTCTCTTTGCATCCCAACACCCTTCCAAAGTGGCCCAAAAACCCACCTAACTCCCCTCCATGCTCTCGATCGTTCGATCACGATCGTGTGGGCGAAAACCGTGCCTCATTTGGAGTCTCCTAGCTCCCTCTACCTATAAATAGGTGCTCCCCTCGGATTTTTCGCGCAGTCCAAACCATAACCTAGTCCCTCTCCGCCGCCGGACGAAACCCCACCGCGCCTGGACATGTCCGTCCGCGCCGGACGCTTCACGTCGCCGCCCCGGACCAGTGGCCGCCCGCCACGTGTCCCTCCGCCGTCAGCCCCTGCCGCGGCCCGCGAAGCCCACGGGAGGCCGCCCCGGGCCGCCCTGGGCCCGAGCGCCCCGCGCCCCGCGCCCTCGCACCGCTCCGCCGCCGGATCGCCGGCCTCCGCCGCCCATCGCTGTCGGCCACCGCGCCTCGCGCGCCATGCGCCGCCGGCAACCGCCCGCCGCCGCCCGTTTCCTCCGCCGCGCCGGAGCGCGCCGCCGTCCGCCATGCCCCGCCGCCCGCGCTGACCTCGCCGCCTCCTCGACCTACGCATTGCCAGCCACCGCCGTGCCCGAAGCTCCTCTGCCCGTGGCTCCAGCCTGCGACGGCCGCCCGTCGCCTTGTCTCCCCACCGCCGTCGGCCTCGCCTCCGGCCGGATCCGGGCCGGACACGGCCGGATCCGCCTCGCCCCGCCCGTCTCCGGCTTCCTCCCCGCGCCTCCCTCGCCAGAGAGCTCGCCGGAGCTCTTCTCCGGCCAGATCCACGAAGATGGACAAGATCCACCAGGAGTTGAACCAAACGGGATCCCCGCGTCCCGGATATCTCCGTCCCGAGTTGACTTTTCGGAGGGTATATTTTCACTAAGTCCCAGATCTGTGTAATTTTCATGCCATGTTCATCATGTCGTATCTCTGCATCCGTAGTTCCGTTTTGCGCGTGTAATATGTCGAATTGTTCGCCTCAATGAGTACATCGTTTCATTCAATTGCATCATATTCATTTGAGGTCATCTAGATGCCTGAATCATCGTTGGAAGAGTGCTTCATGATGTTTTCTGCTGTCTGTTAACAGAACGAGCTCTTTTGTCATTTTTGCCATGATTGATGTGTGCATCCTATGAGGTTGATGTCTACATGTGTTTTGAACTATGCTATGTCTTCTTTACAGAGGTGCTTACCATGTATTTTTTTGATCTATGTGGTGACTAGCACAAGCATGCAAACTAGGCATCGTGATGTTGCTGATTTTAGTCCCTGTTCTGTTGTTATTTTGATGCCATGTAAACTTGATGCTACAGAGAGATCCATGCATATTTTGAGATACTTAAGTAAGGGTGTTTTAAACATATGGTTATTGTCTATCCATTCATGCCTCTGTTTTCTATTATGGAGTAGTCTAGCATGTCATTTTCGTGCTCTACTTTTGCTTCAAATGTTTCCTGGCAGATTGTTTACATGTTATTCAATTTGGCCAAGGTTGTTGTAGTTGATATTTGCATGCTATGGACTTGTTCTTGACTTGGTTTGTTTCACAAACATGTCTTCTTGATGATGCTATGCTTATCTTGTCATGCAATGACTTGTGGTGAGTGATTCGAGCTTGTTAAGTAGTGTACATGATGTTGCTGTTTTGCTAGGCTGAATCTGTTATTTCGTGATGCTATATAAACATGTTGCTACTAGTCATTCTATGCATAATCTGGAGATGTACATTAAACATGTTTTGTTCTAAATGTCATGCTATATCCATGTATGCCCCTGGTAGCATTTATAGCCTGCTGTAGCTTGTTCATATCTTGCTTCAAAGTTGTTTGATAATGTTGTTGTCAGCCTGTTTACATTAAGTTCAGTTGTTACCATGATCGTTGCTAGTGTTCCATGTACCCTATGACCTTGCTATTGCCATGCTTAGCTTCACAAACATGCCTTCTTACTGTTGGTTGCCTTTCCATGCCATGTATTGCTCTGGGATGAGTGGTACAAGCTCATCTACATGCCTTCATAATTCTGTTTCTGCCATGTTAATCTGAATTATAACTTGTCATGTTTACGTGGGTGCCATCATATTTTCTGATCCTTTTTGGCTTATGGTCAGTAAGGGTCTTTTGATCTATGCAATTAGTAGATTCATGCCATGCCTTTGTTTGCCATGATAAGTTCCTGTAACATGTTGTTTGATAGCTCTGAACATTGCATCGTGATGTTATTTTCTGCAAAGTCTGGAATTGTTATTACTTGCAATCTTTCCATGTGTGTTTGAGCATGTTCTAGTGATTTCTAGAGATAACTCAGTGTTCAAGTTTTGTTGTGCTTTACCTGTACATCATGACCATGCCTTTTTTTATCATATTGAGATGCTGTAGCATATTGTTTTGATGCTTGCAATATGCCTAGTTGCTGTTTTGGACAGCTTGTCCTTTAAACTTGTTCCATGTGTGTGTGTTGAACCGTTGCTCCGTTTCGAGTGTGCTCTATATGAAACTTGCTTAGAATTGCATGTAGTTTCATATTATCATGTTGCTTCCTTGTTTTGAGGTGTTTGCTTGATGTTTGGGTGCATTTTGCATCAATGCCATGTTTAACTTGTTTTGCTCATATCTTCTAGGCCGTAGCTCTGAACTAAATGAACTTTATATGTAACTTGACTAGAATCTCGTGTAGATCATCTTTGTGCATCTTAACTTGTTGTTTAACAACTTGAACATAAGGTTTATTCAGATCTGGACCAATTTCAAAATATGCATATGAGGACTTACCGGATTTGTTATATGTTGTTCCCGGCCTCATTTAAACTTGCCTTGATGTGTTGCTCTTGTTTGCATCATCTCTTGCCATGAGTAGCTTCATGTAGCTTTGTCATGCATCATGCTTGTTGTGCATCATGTCATGTTCATGTGTGGTGTGTTTACCTTGTTGTGTGCTTGTTCTCGATAGTTCCTATTTCGTTGCGATCGTGAGGACTCGTTCGTCTATGTTTGGTTCGTCTTCGTGGCTTCATCCTCTTCATGGACTCGTTCTTCTTCCTAGCGGGATTTCAGGCAAGATGACCGCTACCCTGGATTTCACTACTATCATTGCTATGCTAGTTGCTTCGTTCTATCGCTTTGCTGTGCTACCTATCACATGTTTATCAAGCCATCCCAAATTGCCATGAACCTCTAACCTTTGACATCTTTCCTACGCAAACCGTTGCTTGGCTATGTTACCGCTTTGCTCAGCCCTCTTATAGCGTTTCTAGTTGCAGGTGAAGTTGAAGATTGCTCCATGGTGGACAGGATTTTGTTGGGATATCACAATATCTCTTATATTATTAATGCATCTATATACTTGGTAAAGGGTGGAAGACTCGGCCTTATGCCTGGTGTTTTGTTCCACTCTTGCCGCCCTAGTTTCCGTCATACCGGTGTTATGTTCCCGGATTTTGCGTTCCTTACGCGGTCGGGTGATTTATGGGACCCCCTTGATAGTTCGCTTTGAATAAAACTCCTCCAGCAAGGCCCAACCTTGGTTTTACCATTTGCCTCACCTAGCCCTTTTTCCCTTGGGAGTCGCGCATCTCGAGGGTCATCTTTATTTTAACCCCCCCCCCCCCGCCCCGGGCCAGTGCTTGTCTAAGTGTTGGTCCAAACCGAGCGATGTTCGGCGCCCCCTGGGCAACCAGGGTCTATGCCAACCCGACGGCTGGCTCATCCGGTGTGCCTTGAGAACGAGATATGTGCAGCTCCTATCGGGATTTGTCGGCACAGCGGGAGGCTTTGCTGGTCTTGTTTTACCATTGTCGAAATGTCTTGTAAACCGGGATTCCGAGTCTGATCGGGTCTTCCTGGGAGAAGGTCTATTCCTTCGTTGATCGCGAGAGCTTGTCATGGGCTAAGTTGGGACACCCCTGCAGGGTATAATCTTTCGAAAGCCGTGCCTGCAGTTATTGGCAGATGGGAATTTTTTAATGTTCGGTTGTAGATAACTTGACACCAGATCCGAATTAAAACGCATCAACCATGTGTGTAGCCATGATGGTCTCTTTTCGGCGGAGTCCGGGAAGTGAACACGGTCTTTGGGTTATGATTGACGTAAGTAGGAGTTCAGGATCACTTCTTGATCATTGCTAGCTTCACGTCCGTTCCTTTTGCTCTCTTCTCGCTCTTATTTGCGTATGTTAGCCACCATACTTGCTTAGTCGCTGCTGCAACCTCACCACTTTACCCCTTCCTTTCCCTTTAAGCTTTGCTAGTCTTGATACCCATGGTAATGGGATTGCTGAGTCCTCGTGGCTCACAGATTACTACAACAACAGTTGCAGGTACAGGTTGTGCGATGGTCATGACGCGAGAGCGATGCTTGCTTGCGTTGAGTTCTTCTTCTGCTTCTTCTTTGATCAGGGGATAGGTTCCAGGTCGGCAGCCTGGGCTAGCAGGGTGGATGTTGTTTGAGTTTCTGTTTGTGTTTCATCTGTAGTCGGATGATGCTCTGATGTATTGTGATGTTGTATTCGTGTGGCATTGTATGCCTCTGGTATGTATCCCCATATATTTTGTAATGTTGATGTAATGATATCCACCTTGCAAAAGCGTTTCAATATGCGGGTCTATCCTTGGTGGGACCTTCGAGTTCCTTTTGGATAGGGTCGCATATGGGGCGTGACAATCAGCTTGATGGACCCGCAGCATCATGGTGGGAGAATTTCATGGTCACTTATCCTATCGACACTGTCACATGGGATCAGTTTCAGTAGGCTTTCCATACTGCCCATGTTTCAGCAGGAGCAATGGCCATGAAGAAGCATGAGTTTCGCAACTTACGCCAGGGAGGACGTACTGTTGGCCAGCACGTGGATGACTTTAGTAAGCTAGCACGTTATACCCTAGATGACGTTGCTACGGATGCAGCTAAGCAGGAGAAGTTTCTCAAAGGGCTGAATGATGAGCTGAGCGTGCAGTTGATGGTAGCAACCTTCAACAACTACCAGGAGATGGTAGATAGAGCTCTTATGATTGAAGGGAAGCAACAGCAGATTGACAGCCGCAAGAGGAAGTATGGACAAGGGAAGTACAATTCTAGAGCTCAGCAGAAGCCTCGTTTTACCCTGAACTCCGGAGGACATTTTCAGCATACCCATGGAGGAGGTAGTTCGCACAACCATAGTGGCCCCAAGAATGGTAATGGGAATGGAGGAAGCAACGGACAGAACCGCACCAACCCATCAACACCAGCCAAGAGGGATCTGAGCCACGTCACCTATTACAAATGCCAAAAGACAGGACATTATGCCACCAAATGTCCTAAAGCGAAGAATGGAAACGGCAATGGGAGTTCTGGGAAGAATCCCAACCCTTTCAACAAAGGACAGGTGAACCACGTTAGTGTGGAGGAGGTTGAAGCCCAGCCAGATGCAGTAATAGGTAAGTTTTTGGTTAAGTCATTTACTGCAATCGTTCTTTTTGATACTGGTGCATCTCATTCATACATATCAAGGGGATTTGTGGATAAGTATAACCTACCAACCCAAGCCCTTAGGACACCCATGTTAGTAACCTCGCCAGGAGCGGAGTATATGGCTAGTCTATGGTGTGATTGGTTACCATTAAGGATTGGTAACTACGTGTTTCCCTCAGACCTAATAGTACTGGAATCGCAAGGACTGGATGTGATATTAGGCATGGATTGGTTATCAAAGTATGGAGGGAACATTGAATGCGTCAGTAAGTCAATTTTGCTTACCACGCCAGAAGGAAGAAGGATCAAGTATGTATCCCGGCATGTGCCAAAGAAGACTCAAGTGAATTCCTTATCAGGAGTAGTACATGAGGAAGTACCAGTGGTGAAGGATTTTCCTGACGTATTTCCAGAGGAGTTGCCAGGCATGCCACCAGATAGAGACATTGAGTTTTTAATTGAGCTTTTGCCAGGCACATGGCCGATATCTAAGAGACCGTACAGGATACCCGCAAAAGATTTGGAGGAAATTAAGAAGCAGATTAAGGAGTTATTGGATAAAGGCTATATTCGCCCAAGTTCTTCACCTTGGGGATTGCCAGTGCTTCTAGTGGAGAAGAAGGATGGATCACTGAGGATGGTTGTTGATTATCGAGGATTGAATGAGGTGACAATCAAAAACAAGTACCCACTACCGATGATCAATGACTTGTTTGACCAATTGCAAGGAGCTAAGGTATTTTCCAAGATCGATCTGCGATCAGGATACCACTAGTTGAAGATTCAAGAGCAGGATATACCCAAGATGGCTTTTTACCACCAGGTACGGGCTGTACGAGTATACCATTATGTCATTTGGTCTAACTAACGCACCTGCCTATTTCATGAACATGATGAACGATGTGTTTATGGAGTTTTTGGATAAGTTTGTCGTGGTGTTCGTTGATGATATTTTGGTCTACTCGAAGAATGAAGGGGAGCATAAGGAGCATTTCTGTTTGGTACTGGAGAAACTCAGAGAACATCAGTTGTATGCCAAGTTCAGCAAATGTGAGTTTTGGTTGAAGGAAGTTGGATTCCTCGGACATGTTATATCCAGAGAAGGGATCGCAGTAGACCCCACCAAAGTTGTCACCATGACAAATTGGGAAGCCCCAACAACAGTTGGAGAGATCCAAAGTTTTCTTGGACTCGCAGGATACTACCGGAGGTTCATTGAGAATTTCTCGAAGACTACAAAGCCCATGACGGAATTGTTGAAGAAGGACACCAAGTTTAAATGGACTGAGGAATGTGAGGCCAGTTTCCAGGAGTTGAAGAAACGTTTGGTTACATCACCAGTATTGATTCTACCCGATCAGCACAAGGATTATGAAGTATATTGCGACGCTTCTCGTAGGACTTGGAGCAGTGCTTATGCAGGAAGGAAGAGTTGTTTCGTATGCCTCTCGACAGCTTAAGCCTCATGAGTTGAGTTATGCTACGCATGATTTGGAGTTAGCAGCCGTAGTGCATGCATTGAAGACATGGAGACATTTTCTCATCAGAAACCATTGTGAGGTGTACACGCATCACAAGAGTTTGAAGTACATCTTCACACAAAAGGAGTTGAATCTCAGGCAAAGGATATGGTTGGAGCTCATCAAGGATTATGATATGAGATTGCATTATCATCCCGGAAAGGCTAACGTAGTAGCCGATGCGTTGAGCCGCAAGAGCCATGTCAACACACTCATGACCGGAGAGTTACCAAAGGAGTTAGACGAGGATCTTCGTGAACTATGCTTGGAGATAGTTCCAAGAGGCTATGTAGCCGCATTGGAGATTCAGTCTAATTTGATGGATAAGACCAGAGAAGCCCAAAAGACTGACAAGGAGATTGCCAAGATAAAGGAGAAGATGAGCAAAGGAAAAGCTAAGGGATTTCGCGAGGATGAGCACGATACCTTATGGTTGGAGGACCGCATTTATGTGCCTAATGACCCGGAGATCGGGAAGTTGATTCTACAGGAGGCCCATGATTCGCCGTATTCGATTCACCCAGGAAATACCAAGATCTATTTGGATTTGAAGGACACTTTCTGGTGGACCGGAATGAAGAAGGATATTGCAGAGTATGTAGCAGTATGTGATGTATGTCAGAGAGTAAAGGCAAAGCATCAGAAGCCAGCAGGATTGCTACAGCCGTTGCTGATACCCGAATGGAAGAGGGATAAGCTAGGCATGGATTTTATCACGGGATTGCCCAGGACTCGTTCAGGCTATGACTCGATATGGGTTGTAGTCGATCATTTTACGAAGGTAGCTCATTTCATCCCAGTGAAGACCACCTACACCAGTGCTAAGTTGGCAAAGATCTACATGACCAGGATCGTATGTCTTCATGGAGTTCCGAGGAGCAATGTATCAGATAGAGGAACCTAGTTCACCTCAAAGTTCTGGAATCAGTTGCACGAAACTTTGGGTACTAGGCTAGAGTTCAGTACAGCCTTTCATCCGCAGACAGATGGACAGACCGAGAGAGTCAATCATATTTTGGAGGATATGCTGAGAGCTTGTGCGTTAGATTATGGATCTAGTTGGGACGGCCATTTTCCATATGCAGAGTTCTCTGACAACAACAATTATCAATCTAGTTTCAAGATGGCCCCTTTCGAAGCCTTGTACGGAAGGAGGTGCAGGACCCCATTATCATGGGATGAAGTTGGAGATCACCAGTTGTTTGGACCGGATTTGATTAAGGAGTCTGAATAGAAGGTGAAGTTGATTCGCGATAGGCTCAAAGTAGCCCAGTCCAGGCAGAAGAGCTATGCAGATTCTAAATGCAAGGAGACTGTTTACGAAATCCGAGACAAAGTTTATCTTCGTGTATCTCCACTTCGAGGAGTTAAGCGCTTTGGAGTTAAGGGGAAATTAGCGCCACATTTTGTGGGACCAAACAAAGTTCTGGAACGTATGGGAGAAGTTGTGTACAAGTTGGAATTGCCTGAAGGATTGTCAGGAGTTCACGATGTGTTCCACGTTTCCCAGTTGAAGAAGTGCCACGCAGAGATGGCTGATATACCGCTGACAGATACAGTGCCATTGGAAGCAATTCAGCTGGATAGTGATTTGACCTATGAGGAGAAACCAGTCAAGATTCTCGAGTATGCCAGCCGAGTCACCCGCAGCGAGGTTATCAAGTTTTGCAAAGTTCAGTGGAGCCACCATACCGAGGACGAAGCCACCTGGGAGCGAGAGGAAGATCTGCTGAAGGACCACCCTCACCTATTTTCTAGCCAACCCGAATCTCGAGGGCGAGATTCATCTTAAGGGGGGGTAGGTTTGTAACATCCCAAATTTTCAATTTGGAATGTTATACATTAGATCATCATTGCATATCATATTTATTGCATTTTGGCTCGATCCTAGAAATTCTATGCAACTCAAGGACCCTTAGAGAGAGTTAGGGATTTCGTTATTTTCATATTTGAGTTTTCTCAAATTTTGAAAATAGGATCATTTGATTTTATTTATTTTATCTTCAATTATTTCTATTATAAAAATATGAGAGAGGTAATAAAATGATTTTCCCAAAATAAGGAAATATTGATGATTTAATAATAAAATCAAATAAGATTTTTTTGGAGTTTATTGCTATTTTATTTGAATTTAGGAAAAATGTGCGTTTTCCAAAATTGCATTTAGGCCCCAAATAAATGTTCATCTTGTCCGGCTTGATTTTAAAAGTCAGGGAAAATTTATTTCGGGATTTTTTGAGTCCGTTTAGTATTTATTTTATTCGTTTTTCTACGTGTAATGTTTAAAAAAAAGAGGAACCGACTCCGGGCCGTACCCGAGCGAGACACCGCCCGAGGGGCTTTATAAGCCGGGCCCCTGCCCCCGAAGCCCACCGCCGCCCCAGCCCAGCCCGCGCCGCCGCCGAACCCTAGCGCCGCCGCCACGATCCGCGCCACCGCCGCCGGTTGCCGCCGCCGCCGCCCGCTGCCCTCGCCACCGCCGCCGGACCCTGCCACCGCCGGAGCCGATCGCCGCCGTTGATCCTTCGCCACTGTTGTTGACCCGCCGGAGGTAGTCCCCGTCGCCGCCTTGGTTTTCGAGAGAAAATCATCGGTTTTTTAGGAACCCGGTTTATTTTTTATAGATCAGTTTAGTCTATTTAGCGAACGCCCGTTCGTTCATTCGTTTTAACGAATGGTTTTTGTTTTTTTTTTGCAGACAACGAATGTTCGTTCATTAGCCTGTTCGTCAGTTTTCGTTTTTTTTTTCGATTTTCCGCGATTATTTCTAATCGTGATTTCTGATCTGTTTTTCGTTCTAGTATAACTTTTCGCTCTTTTATCGGAATCAGGCGATTCAAGCGCCTGGAGTTTCGTCTCGAAACCCTCTTTCCGTTTAACCAACTCAAACAAGTTTTTGATACTGTAAAATTTGACTTAGGTCCAAATTAGTAAACGAAGCTTGTTTCTTTCGCCGTTTGAGTTTCGTTGCTTCGTTTGATTTGATTCTTTTTGCAAACCAGTGTTCTTAAGTTGAACTTTCTGGTTAGATCTCTTATTTGAGTTTTACCTGTGCATTAGATGAGTGCTTATTGTATGCTTGTTTGTTTGCGATAGAGTACTCGGAGTGCGCCGCTTGCTACTTCGAATCTCCAGGTTTCCGAGATAATCAGCAAGGCAAGTAACACTTTGATCATACCTCTTTACTACCCAGATTTATTGCATTAGATCAATCCTAAAACAATTGCATGATTAGGATCTGATTAACATGTGGGTTTTGGGAAGTAGATGAGGTAGAACCTATTACCTGTTTATTATCAAACCTTTGGGAGTTACTTCTACGTTTGCTTATATTTCCATGCTATGCTAGTAGACGTGGATTGGGTGAGAGTTTCCATGACAGATGTGAGATTCTTTAATTAATGGTTTACTTAAGGTGGCAACTTAAATTCACATCTGGGTGGACTGAGGCACTTGGGGAACCCAGTGTTGCCTGTATTTTTGGAAATCACGGGCTACTGTGTGATTCTCCTATGGACCGCCACCCAGGCTCAAAGGGATCATGAGATTATTCATGCTAGAAACTTCCGTGTGCAGCCGCAAGCTACTATGGGCTCTAGCATAGTTGATTGAGTTGCATGAGCTCTTGAAGAGGTAGACTAGCAGATGTAGGGGATGTAGGTTGGTACGGTCTACCCGGAGTAGAGAGTTAATGCTTATGAAAGACTGTGTCTCGGTCATCCGTTTCTCAAACACCATGTAGTGTGAGAAATCAAGCGGAGGAGATTGAGTCTTGTGGGGAAAAGTGCGCAAACCTCTGCAGAGTGTACAAACTAATCATGGTTAACCGTGTCCCCGGTTATGGACGTTTTGAGTATCTAGTACTTGGATTATCATGTGAATCTCATCATGTTTTTTAATTAAATTTTGTTGGGTTTAATGATGATGCTTAATTGGGATTGAGTTGGAGTACCCTTCTCAATGTTTAACAACCATCATGATAGTTAAATAAAATTTATTCCTTTGCAGTAGGGAAAAATTGGCTTTATGCAAAACTATAACCATAGAGCTTTCCACCAGCCATATATGCATGTAGTGATAGCATTATTCTTTTCATTACTCTCTATGTGTTACATTGCCAGCATATTCCATGTGCTGACCCATTTTCGGGCTGCAACGTTCATGTTGCAGACTTTTCAGACGACGAGTAAGGTGCCTTAGTTCGTGGTTCTATACTCAGTGATGTCGTTGGAGTTGATGGACTCGCTTATCTTCCAAGCCTTCTACTGTTATCGTTATTAGATGGCTTTAAGCCATATTTATTGTAATAAGTTCTCTTTTGAGACCTTCGATGTAATAAGTATGGGATTGCTACTCTGTTATAAATCCTTCAAGTACTGTGCGTGTCAGCATTACCGATCCAGGGATGACACTGATGCACAAAGATCAGACTGTTTGAGGTCTGGTCGCTACAAGGGGGATTCGTCGCCGTCGTCATCATCAACCATCCTCCATCACCAATTTCATGATGCTCACCGTCGTGCGTGAGTAATTCCATCGTAGGCTTGCTGGACAGTGATGGGTTGGATGAGATTTACCATGTAATCAAGTGAGTTTTGTTAGGGTTTGATCCCTAGTATCCACTATGTTCTGAGATTGATGTTGCTATGACTTTGCTATGCTTAATGCTTGTCACTAGGGCCCGAGTGCCATGATTTCGGATCTGAACCTATTATGTTTTCATCAATATATGTGTGTTCTTGATCCTATCTTGCAAGTCTATAGTCACCTATTATGTGTTATGATCCAACAACCCCGAAGTGAAAATAATCGGGATACTTCTTGGTGATGACCGTAGTTTCAGGAGTTCATGTATTCACTATGTGTTAATGCTTTGGTCCGGTACTCTATTAAAAGGAGGCCTTAATATCCCTTAGTTTCCGCTAGGACCCCGCTGCCACGGGAGGGTAGGACAAAAGATGTCATGCAAGTTCTTTTCCATAAGCACGTATGACTATATTCGGAATACATGCCTACATTACATTGATGAATTGGAGCTAGTTCTGTGTCACCCTATGTTATAGCTTTTACATGAGGAATCGCATCCGACATAATTATCCATCACTGATCCAATGCCTATGAGCTTTTCACATCTTGTGTTTTGCTTATTTACTTTTTCGTTGCTACTGTTACAATAACTACAAAACTATTATCTTTACTTTTGCCACTGTTACCTTTATTATCATACTACTTTGCTACTAAATACTTTGCTGTAGATATTAAGTTATCAAGGTGTGGTTGAATTTACAACTCAACTGCTAATACTTAAGAATATTCTTCGGCTCCCCTTGTGTCGAATCAATAAATTTGGGTTGAATACTCTACCCTCGAAAGTTGTTGCGATCCCCTACACTTGTGGGTTATCACACACTGACAACCCTATTATTTGTAGCCACATATAACAGCAAGGGTTCCTTCTCCATGGGAGCTGCAAGAACCGGTGGCTCAGCCAGTTGCTTCTTAAGTGCCTCAAACACCTCATTAGCAGCATCGCTCCAGACAAAGTTATATGTCTTTTTCATCATCTGATACAAAGGGATAGCCTTCTCTCCTAGGCGACTTATAAACCGACTCAAAGCCGCGATATGACCCGCCAAACGCTGGACGTCATTGATACACGCCGGCTTAGCCAAAGAGGTGATAGCCTTGATCTTCTCCAGGTTAGCTTCAATGCCTCTCTCAGACACCAAGAAACCCAATAACATGCCTGGTGGTACACCAAAAACACACTTGGCCGGGTTAAGCATCATCTTGTAGACCCAGAGATTGTTAAAGGTTTCCTTTAGATCCTCAATCAATGTCTCCTTTCCTGGATTTTACAACAATATCATACACATAAGCATGAACATTGCGCCCAATCTGGCCATGAAGGCAATTCTGAACACACCGTTGGTAAGTTGCCTAGGCACTCTTGAGCCCAAAAGGCATAGACACATAGCAAAAGGCTCCAAAGGGAGTGATGAAGTTTATCTTCTCCTTGTCCTTAACTGCCATTTTGATCTGATGATAACCAGAGTAAGCATCCAAAAAACTCAAGTGCTCACAACCCACCGTAGTCTATAATCTGATCAATACGAGGGAGAGAAAAAGGATCAATCGGACAGGCCTTGTTAAGGTCTATAATCCACACACATACGCCAAGTGCCATTTTTCTTAATTAAGTACTAGCACCGGGTTAGCCAACCACTCAGGATGAAAAACTTCAATGATTAACCCTGCCGCCAAGAGCCGGGCCACCTCTTCACCAATTGCCTTGCGCCTTTCCTCACTAAACCAGCAAAGAAACTGTTTACCGGCTTAAACTTGGGATGCACATTAAGAGTGTGCTTAGTGAGTTCCCTCAGTACACCTGGCATGTCCGAAGGCTTCCATGCAAAGATGTCCTGTTTCTCACGAATGAACTTGATGAGCACGCTTTCCTACTTCGATCCATATTAGCACTGATGCTGAATTGCTTTGAAGAATCGCGAGGAACAAAATCAACCATTTTAGTATCATCTGCCGACTTAAACTTCATTAAGGGCTCATTCTCTATGGTTGGCTTCTTTAAAGGTGTCATATTCGTCGGGTTAACATTTTCTTTATAAAACTTTAACTCCTAAGTGGCACAAGCCGATTCAGCATAAGCAGCATCACCCTCTTCACAATCTAGAGCGATTCTTCTATTGACATGCACCGTGATGGTGCCCTTGTGACCCCGCATCTTAAGCTGCAAATAAACATAACACGACCGTGCCATAAACCTGGCGTAAGCTGGCTGCCCAAACAAAGCATGGTATGAGCTCTTAATTTTCACCACCTCAAAGGTTAACTTCTCAGCTCTGGAATCATTGTCATCTCCAAAGCCACCTCCAGTGTTATCCTTCCCACATGATACGCCGACTTACCAGGCACCACCCCATGAAAGACTGTAGAAGATGGCCTAAGATCCTTATCAGTCAAATTCATACGACAAAAGGTCTCATAGTAAAGGATATTGATACTGCTGCCTCCATCGATGAGCACCTTCGTGAGTTTATATCCTCCTACCTGCGAAGCCACCACCAATGCAAGCTGAGATGGATTGTCGACCCGCGGCGGGTGATCCTCTTGGCTCCATATAATAGGCTGCTCAAACCACCTTAAGTATTGGGGAACCGCCGGTTCAATAGAGTTCATCACCCGCTTATGGATTTTCTGATCTCGCTTGTACAGACTTGTGGTGAACACATGATATTGACCACCATTCAGCTGCTTTGGATTACTCTGATAACCAGACTGCTGCTGCTGGTTTCCTTGGCCAGACTGTTGATGAAAACCACCTTCATTGCCTTGACCCTGAAAGCCAGAGTTTGAACCGCCACCATCAAAGCCAGGTCCGTGAGAACCGGATCCAGAGCCGCCATTCAGGGCATGATTGAAAAAATTGGAATTCTTAAACTCCTTCATGATGTAACAATACTTCCACATATGACCATCTGACTTCTCGCGCGTACCGTGCCTTGGACAATGTTGATTCATCACTGCCTCAAAGTTGAATCTTGACCCTCCGGTCTGGGCCGACCTTCCCTTGCGATGCTTATTATTATTCTGCACAATGGTGTTAGCCACAAAGTCGAAATTACCATCAGCCTTACGCTTACCGTTGCCGCCTTGACTTGTCGGGTTATACTACTGCCCTTTTACATTGCTGCCCTTCTTTCCCTTACCCAGCTTATCTTCATCAGACTCGGGGTCCTTGGTACTGTCAGAGTCGGCATATTTGACGAGAGCTGCCATTATCTCCCCCATGTCGTTGCAGTGGCGCTTAAGCCGCCCCAACTTCTGCTTAAGGGGGATGAAACGACAATTTTTCTCCAACATCAGGACTGCAGAACCGGCATTGATACTGTCCGATGAGTGTATGATAGATGAGATCCGGCGCACCCAATGGGTTGTTGACTCGCCTTCACCTTGAATACAAGAATCCAAATCCAAAATCGACATAGGCTGCTTGCATGTATCTTTAAATTTTTGGATAAAACACCTCAACTCTGCCCATGATCCAATAGAGTTAGAGGGCAGGCTTTTCAACCAGGTACGAGTCGACCCATCCAACATCATGGTGAAATACTTAGCACACGCAGCATCACTGATATCCACCATCTCCATGGCCATCTCATAACTCTCAATCCAAGCCTCTGGGGGCTGATCCGTTGTGTAATTGGGCACCTTACGGCAAATAAGAGAACCAAGTTTTAGCACGAACTCTAAGTGAAAACGAAAATAGCTTTAATTTAACAATATCATTATCCACATCTTTCTTCTTTTGCATATCACACAAATCAACAAAGTTGTTTAGATGGGTTGAGGCATCTTCACTAGGAAGGCCAGAAAATTGATCTTTCATAACAAGATTCAACAAAGCGACATCAATTTCACAAGATTCAACATTGGTAGTAGGAGAAATCGAAGTGCTAATAAAATCATTATTGTTGGTATTGGAAAAGTCACACAATTTAGTATTATCTTGAGCCATCATGACAAGCAATCAATCCAACACACAAGCACACAAGAAGCGATCAAGAAGAAATGAACGGAAGAGGGCGAAGAAAAGGCAAAGGTTTTCAAAAATTGTTTTAGAAGTGGGGGAGAGGAAAACGAGAGGCGAATGGCAAATAATGTAATGCGAGGGAGAAGAGTTCATGATGGGTACTTGGTATGTCTTGACTTGGCGTAGATTGATGTCTACTACACAACCTTCTTCTTGTAGACGTTGTTGGTCCTCCAAGTGCAGAGGTTTGTAGGACAGTAGCAAATTTCCCTCAAGTGGATGACCTAAGGTTTATCAATCCGTGGGAGGCGTAGGATGAAGATGGTCTCTCTCAAAAAAACCTGCAACCAAATAACAAAGAGTCTCTTGTGTCCTCAACGCACCCAATACAATGGAAAATTGTATAGGTGCACTAGTTTGGTGAAGAGATGGTGATACAAGTGCAATATGGATGATAGATATAGGTTTTTGTAATCTAAAATTATAAAAAAAGCAAGGTAACTAATGATAAAAGCGAGGATAAACGGTATTGCAATGCTAGCAAACAAGGCCTAGGGTTCATATTTTCACTAGTGCAAGTTCTCTCAACAATAATAACATAATTGGATCATATAACTATCCCTCAACATGCAACAAAGAGTCACTCCAAAGTCACTAATAGCGGAGAATAAACGAAGATATTATGGTAGGGTACGAAACCACCTCAAAGTTATCATTTCTGATCGATCTATTCAAGAGTCCATAGTAAAATAACATGAAGTTATCCTTTCCGTTCGATCTATCATAGAGTTCGTACTAGAATAACACCTTAAGACACAAATCAACCAAAACCGTAATGTCACCTAGATACTCCAATGTCACCTCAAGTATCCGTGGGTATGATTATACGATATGCATCACACAATCTCAGATTCATCTATTCAACCAACACAAAGAACTCCAAAGAGTACCCCAAAGTTTCTACCGGAGAGTCAAGATGGAAACGTGTGCCAACCCTTATGCATAAGTTCACAAGTTCACTGAACCCGCAAGTTGATCACCAAAACATACATCAAGTGAATCACGTGATATCCCATTGTCGCCACAGATAAGCACATGCAAGACATACATCAAGTGTTCTCAAATCCTTAAAGACTCAATCCAATAAGATAACTTCAAAGGGAAAACTCAATCCATTAAAAGAGAGTAGAGGGGGAGAAACATCATAAGATCCAACTATAATAGCAAAGCTGGCGATACATCAAGATCGTATCACCTCAAGAACACGAGAGAGAGAGAGAGAGATCAAACACATAGCTACTGGTACATACCCTCAGCCCCGAGTGAACTACTCCCTCCTCGTCATGGAGAGCGCCGGGAAGATGAAGATGGCCACTGGTGAGGGATCCCCCCTCCGGCAGGGTGCCGGAACAGGGTCCCGATTGGTTTTTGGTGGCTACAAAGGCTTGCGGCGGCGGAACTCCCGATCTATTGTGCTCCTGGATGTTTTCGGGGTATATGGATATATATATATAGGCGAAAGAAGTCGGTCAGGGGAGCCACGAGGGGACCACGAGGGTGGGGGGCGCGCCTCCCTGCCTTGTGGCTTCCTCGTTGCTTCCCTGACGTCTACTCCAAGTCTCCTGGATTGCTCTCGTTCCAAAAATAACTCTCCCGAAGGTTTCATTCCATTTGGACTCCGTTTAATATTCCTTTTCTGTGAAACACTGAAATAGGCAAAAAATAGCAATTTGGGCTGGGCCTCCAGTTAATAGGTTAGTCCAAAAATAATATAGAAGTGTATAGTAAGCCCATTAAACATCCAAAATAGGTAATATAATAGCATGGAACAATCAAAATTATAGATACGTTGGAGACGTATCAAGCTTCCCCAAGCTTAATTCCTGCTCGTCCTCGAGTTGGTAAATGATAAAAACAGAATTTTTGATGTGGAATGCTACCTAGCATATTTCTCAATGTAATTTTCTTTATTTTGGCATGAATGTTCATATCCAAATGATTCAAGATAAAAGTTCATATTAACATAAAAATAGTAATACTTCAAGCATACTAATAAGTAATCATGTCTTATCAAAATAACATAGCCAAAGAAAGCTTATCCCTACAAAATCATATAGTTAATTAGGCCATACTTCATTTTCATCACACAAAATACTCCCATCATGCACAACCTCGGTATCAGCCAAGCAATTGGTTCATACTTCTTAACGGCTTCAGCTTTTTCAACTCTCACGCAATACATGAGCGTAAGCCATGGATATAGAACTATGGGTGGAATAGAATATGATGATGGAGGTTGTGTGGAGAAGACAAAAAGGAGAAAGTCTCACATTGACGAGGCTAATCAACGGGCTATGGAGATGCCCATCAATTGATGTCAACATGAGGAGTAGGGATTGCCATGCAACGGATGCACTAGAGCTATAAATGTATGAAAGCTCAACAAAAGAAACTAAGTGGGTGTGCATCCAACTTGCTTGCTCATGAAGACCTAGGGCATTTTGAGGAAGCCCATCATTGGAATATACAAGCCAAGTTCTATAATGAAAATTCCCACTAGTATATGAAAGTGACAAAATAAGAGACTCTCTATCATAAAGATCATGGTGCTACTTTGAAGCACAAGTGTGGAAAAGGATAGTAACATTGTCCCCCTTCTTTTTTTGGGCCTTCCCTTTTTTTATTTGGCCTTTCTCTCTTTTTTTATTTGGCCTTTCTCTTTTTTTTGGCCTTTCTTTTCAAGGGACAATGCTCTAATAATGATGATCATCACACTTCTATTTACTTACAACTCATGGATTACAACTCGATACTAGAACAAAACATGACTCTATATGGATGCCTCCGGCGGTGTACCGGGATGGGCAATGAATCAAGAGTGACATGTATAAAAATTTATGCATGGTGGCTTTGCCACAAATATGATGTCAACTACAGGATCATGCAAGGCAGTATGACAATGATGAAATGTGTCATAATAAATGAAGCAGTGGAAAGTTGCATGGCAATATATCTCGGAATGGCTGTGGAAATGCCATAATAGGTAGGTATGGTGGCTGTTTTGAGGAAGATATAAGGAGGTTTATGTGTGATAGAGCATATCGTATCACGGGGTTTGGATGCACCGGCGAAGTTTGCACCAACTCTCAAGGTGAGAAAGGGCAATGCGCGGTACCGTAGAGGCTAGCAATGATGGAAGGGTAAGAGTGCGTATAATCCATTAACTCACATTAGTCATAAATAACTCATATACTTATAGCAAAAGTTTATTAGCCCTCGAAGCAAAGTACTACTATGCATGCTCCTAGTGGAGGGTTGGTAGGAGTTAACCATCGCGCGATCCCGGCCTCCACTCATAAGGAAGACAATCAAACGAGCATCCCATGCTACAAATTTGTTACACAACTTTTACCATACATGCATGCTACGAGACTTGCCAACTTTAACACAAGTATTTCTCAATTTCATAATTACCCAACTAGCATGACTCTACCATTACCACCTTTATATGTCAAAACAATTATCAAGCATCAAATTGATCATAGTATTCAACACACTCTACATATAGTTTTTATTATACCCAACTCGGATGCCCATCCTATTAGGACTATATTCATAACCAAAGAAAATTACCATGCTGTTCTAAAAGACTCTCAAAATAATATAAGTGAAGCATGAGAGATCAATAATTTCTACAAAATAAAACCACCGCCGTGCTCTAAAAAGATATAAGTGAAGCACTAGAGCAAGATTGTCTAGCTCAAAAGATATAAGTGAAGCACAAAGAGTATTCTAATAAATTCCGAATCATGTGTGTCTCTCCCAATAGCTGTGTACAGCAAGGATGATTGTGGTAAACTAAAAAGCAAAGACTCATATCATACAAGACGCTCCAAGCAAAACACATATCATGTGGTGAATAAAAATATAGCTCCAAGTAAAGTTACTGATAGACGAAGACGAAAGAGGGGATGTCATCCGGGGCATCCCCAAGCTTAGGCTCTTGGTTGTCCTTGAATATTACCTTGGGGTGCCTTGGTCATCCCCAAGCTTAGGCTCTTGCCACTCCTTATTCCATAGTCCATCGAATCTTTACCCAAAACTTGAAAACTTCACAACACCAAACTCAACAGAAAACTCGTAAGCTCCGTTAGTATAAGAAATAAATCACCACTTAGGTACTGTTGTGAACTCATTCTAAATTGATATTGGTCTAATATATACTGTATTCCAACTTATCTATGGTTCATACCCTCCGATACTACTCATAGATTCACCAAAATAAGCAAACCACACAATGAAAACAGAATCTGTCAAAAAACAGAACAGTCTATAGTAATATGTATCATTCGACTACTTCTGTAACTACAAAAATTCTGAAATAAATTGGTGGAGCAGGAATTTGTCTATTAATCATCTTCAAAAAGAATCAACCTAAAATCATTATCCAGTAAAAAATGGCAGCTAATCTCGTGAGCACTAAAGTTTCTGTTTTTTACAGCAAGATCATAAGGACTTCACCCAAGTCTTCCCAAAGGTTCTACTTGAAACAAACACTAATTAAAACATAAAAGAACATCTAAACAGAGGCTAGATGAATTATTTATTACTAAACAGTAGCAAAAGCAAAGAACAAAAATAAAATTGGGTTGCCTCCCAACAAGCGTTAACGTTTAACGCCCCTAGCTAGGCATGATGATTTCAATGATGCTCGCATAAAAGATAAGAATTGAAACATAAAGAGAGAATCATGAAGCATATTACTAGCACATTTAAGTCTAACCCACTTCCTATGCATAGGGATTTTGTGAGCAAACAACTTATGGGAACAAGAAACAACTAGCATAGGAAGGTAAAACAAGCAAATCTTCAAGATTTTAAGCACGTAGACAGGAAACTTAATATTATTGCAATTCCTACAAGCATATGTTCCTCCCTCATAATAATTTTCAGTAGAATCATGAATGAATTCAACAATATAACCATCACATAAAGAATTCTTTTCATGATCTACAAGCATAGAATTTTTATTACTCTCCACATAAGCAAAATTCTTCTCATTCGGGATAGTGGGAGTATAATAAGAGACTCGAATACTATAAATTGTTTCCATATTAAAAGAGTAATGTTCAGAAAAGGGTAATCATAATCATGACAAGTTTTACAAATATAATCATCACTACTTTTTATAGCATAAGTTTCATCACAATAATCATCATAAGTAGCAACTTTGTTCACATCATAATCAATTGAAACCTATTCCAAAATAGTCATGACCTCTCCAAATCCACTTTCATAAATATTATATGTTGGATTTCGGGATCCGGCAACCCGTGAGAGGTTTGAACACTGGGGTGCGTGCGGAGATCTCAACCTGCCCAGCCTGCCTACTCACGATCCTCCCTAGACTAGTGCGAAGAGATCACAGAGACACAAAGACACAGAGATTTACACTGGTTCGGGCCACCGTTGTGGTGTAATACCCTACTCCAGTGTGGTGTGGTGGATTGCCTCAAGGGGCTATGGAAGAACTAGTACAAAGGATGAACAAGCCTCAGGAGGTGAGGTGTTCTTGAGCTGGTGTGGTGCTCTACTTGTTCTGGTTTTAGGTCTCTTTCTATGGTGGTGGCTAAGTCCTATACATATTGCCTTGGTCCTCTTCTCAAATATGAGCGGGAAGGGATTCCACAACGGCGGGATTTCAAAGGGGACAAGTAGTACAGCCTATCCTGACAAAAGTAGTCTTCGCCTGCGAAAATCCTCTGGCTGTGACGCTGCGCTGGGTGATGACCTCTGCCCTGCCGTCCTGGCGGTCTGCTCTTGTTGCACCAGAATGGAAACCTTTGGTTGATTCCTCGGGACTCCGCGCCTTTGGCTTGCCTCCCTTGCACCGAAGAGGAAACTTGCGCTCTGCACCTGCCATGCGCCCGCCTGGCCTTGGTCGTCATGGCTCATGTCAGCTGAGCCTCATGAGGCAGCTGCATAGATCTCTCCGCCCCTCAGGAGGCCAACTCCTTCAGGGGTCTTGGCGTCGTCCGCCTCGCGAGGGTCTTGCTGTGTTGGTGTTGAAGCTGGGCCGTACCAGGCCATCGATGGAGCCACGTGGTGGGCCGCAGGCAGGCAGGACTGGATACCCCCAAGTCCAGGACACCGATAGTAGCCCCCGTGCCCAAGGCGTGCTCGGACTTGGCTTCCAGGTGAAGCAAATGGGCAAGGACGGAGCGCTGCGGGCCCTAACAGCCTGCAGCCCTGGAGAAACGTGGCGGTTGATGGGATGTGGGTGTCTCCACTTCCCCATGCCGCCTTGATATCCGGTAGTCCCAGTAGCCGCCCGTTGTCAGTGCAACTCGCCCTTCGTGGTGTGCTGTGCCCAGCTCTTGTTTCTTCCTCCCCAATCGTGTCGCCGCATCTGTAGATCTGGTGTTGGAGACTTGCTCTCTCTTGGTATTCACCATGGCTCCTAAGCCCAGGAGGAAGAAGGTGAAGCCGCATGCGCCAGCAGGTCCTCCGCCGGCCTTGGAGCCGGCCCTTGAGCAGTCGACAGTGATCAATAAGGAAAGGCTGGACAAGATTCGCCATGCACTCGCCGCCAGCTCCAACGAGTGGGGGGCGACAGCTGCCTGCCCTGCGTCTTGGCGGACCAGGGAGATGAGCACCACCGAGATTCCCATCCATCTTCATGCTCTTCTTGCTGGGATGATTCCTCCCTTCTCCCCCTTCATTAATGCTATGATGTCGCATTACCAGATCCATCTGCTGCATCTGGATCCCTGCTCTGGCATCCTCCTTGCCGTCTTCGCCTTCCTCTGTGAGGCCATGGTGGGCATCACTCCCTCTGTGGCCTTGTTTTGACATTTCTTCATGCCCCGGCTGGTGGACGCTCACCAGCGCTCTGGGAGCACGACCTTCGAAGCCGTTGCCACGATTGCTGGCTCGGGGATCGACTTCGAGCTCTTGCCCGTTGCGAAGGGATTCCAGAAGCAGTGGCTTCTGATGGACACCCGCATGTTCAGCTCCCTGCTCATGATTCCTGGGTCGCCGGCTTCGCCAAGCTCTGGTTGGTGCCATGCGAAGCTCATGGACCGGCGTCTTGCTTTTGTCTGGAAGAGGTTGGCGAGGCTCCAAGAACTGGGGGTGACAGCGCCGATGGTGGTGAAGGAATTCGTGAAGCAGCGCCTTGCTCCCCTCCAACGCCATTATCGTCTGATGTGGTACTTCACCGGTGCTGGAAACCCGATGAGGCTGGAGGAGCCGTCGCTTGCTGCCGTTACCTTGAGCGTGGTGCTTAAGCTCCTGACTGGCGAGCCTGAGCCCGCTGACCTCCCGGGGGACGGCTGCCTTCTTTATCTGTGCTCAAACAAGGGGGCCTTCGTGGGGCAAATGTCCCTGTTTGATGAGTGGGGGTTGCTTCCCGAGGGCATTGAGGGACCCCATGAGAATCCAGTCTTCGTGGCTCCTCTCCTGATCGACCCTACTGTGTGCGCCCCAAGTGTGGAGGCAGGGGGACGCGCGCCTCTGTCAGCTGGCGAGAACTCCTCCGGAGGCTCAACCTTATTAGAGGCTCAGGAGCCTCAAGCTTCTGGGGTCCCAGCAGGGGATGCTGCAGAGCCTGCACAACACCAGGCTCCGGAGGCAGGGGCCTCTGATGCCCCGGTCGGCGCCTCCAGAGCTGTTGCTGGCAACGAGAAGCCCACCAATGGCTCCGGAGCCGCGAGCCAGGAGGCCACGCGGGGCACCCCTGCCCTTGGGACCTCTACTCCAGATATCACGCTGGACGCTCCCCCTCTCGAGGATCGCCCGTCAGGGCCAGGTCGGCGCCGCATGTGCCTTGAGTCACTCCTAAAGAGGAAGAGGTCCCCATGCCGCGATGATGGCACCCGTCGGCCGCTGAAGCCGAGGAGATATGTGGCCGCCGACGAGTAAGTACCCTCGCTCCTGATCTCCGAGTGCACTGCCTTTTCTCATGGCTGGGGTTTTGCAGGATCTTCATGAAGAACAAACCTCGGGAGGCGGAGACCCCCAAGAGCCCCAGCGCGACGCGGGCATGCAGCCCCCAGCGCCCTGAGCCTGCGCAGGGTATGAGTCTGGCTCCCTCTAGCTCGACACCGCGAGGGTGTACCGGAATCGAGCCCCATGTTCTCTCCCCCCGCGACTCTGTCCGCGAGGTGAAGGGTGCACAGGTTATCCTCCCTCTTGTCCTTGTCGGCAGGGGGCGTCCTCCGGGCAGCCTTTGTCTTCAAGCTATGGGGCCCCACCAGCCAGCCCCCAGTTGGCAACTAGCAGAGCCCCCAGCGCCTCCCGAGCGACCTCCGGAGCCAGTGAAGATCTTGGCAACGAGCTCGCACTTGCTCACGGGTGCAGCACGGTGCGCTTCGGGTTCTTTGGTGAAGCAATGCACATGATGGTCCGTCTCGGCAGGGAGCTCGCCAATGTCGACACCAGGCTTGAAGCAGAAAACCGCCGCTTGGAGGGTGAATGGCAGCGGCTGAAGGTGGCCATCAACCTTTGCAAGCTTCAGTGTGACGAGGCCGAAGCGCGCGCGGAGGCCTCGCTCACAGCTTCTCAAGAAGCTCGTGCTCGCGCCATGGAAGAGGCCGAGGCAGCCAACCGCCGCCGCGAGGCGGCTAAGGAGCGGGAGCGAGATCTTCTGTCTTCGAGTGCTGCCCTGCTCCGCGAAATCGAGGAGCATCGTGCCCTTCTGGCCTCCTCACCAGGTGAGGTGGCCCTTGCCGAGGCGAAGCTTTTGAGGCGCCATGAGGACTTGATGCTGGAGGCCGTGGATCCCAGCTTGGTGCTGGAAAGACTGGAGGTGAGGGAGCGACAGGTCATCGTGGCTGATGATGTTGTCGCCGCCCGAGAAGCTCAGGTCCAGATGGAGGTGGAGGAGAAGGTGGCGAAGGCACATGCTGAGCTGGCTGAGGGGCACCGCCTGGACCTAGAGCTGCTCAAGGCTGAGTTTGAGGTCCGAACCTCCCTTGAAGACCGAGCTGCAGGCGGTGAAGCAGCGCGAGGACGTTGCCCGGGAAGCCCTGGCTTCTTCCAAATCCACCCTGGATTCTGCTGCGCCGAGGTATCCTCTCTCCGGAAGCAGGCCGAGGACACCGCCTCCCTCCTGGAGAAGGTTTTGAGTGAAAAGTGTCGCCGCCTGACGCTGGAGCGCGAACACGGCCCCATGCTCCAGGGTCTGCGCATCAGAGCCAACAACGCCTTGGGTGCCGTTTGTGATGAGAGTGCTCCTCACCCGCGTGAGAGCAACTATGCCAGCCATCTCCGCTTCTTCACTGATATCGTGACCCGCCTGGAGGACCAGGCCGCAAAAGCCCGCCAGCTTGTTGAGGAGAGGAGCCGGGGCCTCCTTGGGCGCGCGCTCTCGTGCATCTTCAGTAACCTCCTAAACCTCGACTCCCACTTCGACTTCAGCACCGTGCTAGCCCTCGTGCCCGCGGCCACCCAAGACAAGCTTGCCAAGTGGGTGGACGGTCATGTGGATGCTCTGGTGAAGGAGCTGACTCCTGAGGACGACACGGCCGTGCTCGCAGCCGAAGGGGCTGGCGAGGGTGGAGATGACGAGGAGGGTGGCAGCTTCAACACAAGCAGCGTGGACGGGGGTGACGAAGAAGGCGCTTCCAGCTAGGCCTGTATTTCTTTTACTTTGACCTGTGTAAAAACTCGAGCGCATCCTTGTGAGAGCATTTTGAAAAGGGGGTGCCCCTTATGATATATGAGATTGCTAAATGCTTTTTGAAGTAACGCTAGGAGGGGGCCCCAGCAAGGCTGCATGCCAATGAACAGGATAGTTGTTTTTTTACTTATCTTGGGTTTCGTGGGTCCTAAGTGAGGCATGATGTCGTGGTGGCGCCTCTTCTCCTGAGGCGAGCCTGCAGTTGGCTCGCGAGGCCCTGTGCCTCTCGAGGGGCCTGTTGGCTTGCCGTGGAGTGCCTCGTGAGGAGCCAACTGCCATATTGTGGCAAGGTGGGCACGCGGGGCGGCCGTACCTTTGATCCCCCGAGGGGAGCGAATAGCGCCAGCGCGTACACCGTACCCAGCCCCCACTTGCAAGGTGCTAGAGGGTAGGGTAGCGGTCACAAGCTCCAAGAAAAGAACGCAAAAACTGAAGGCAAGAGAGCGACATAAGAAAAGAAAAACTCCCCCCGTTTTATAAACGCACAGAAAACAAACTGCTTCAAAAAGTCGGCAAGCGAGTACAAAAAGAGAGGCAAAAAGCAGGCGGCCACGTCCGGCACCTAAGTGGTCTTCAGTCTTCAGTCTTTGGTCTTCTCACCAGTGTGGAGCTAAGTGCTTCCACTGGCTGGGCATAGTCATTGGGGACAGTGTCCACGGCCAGCATGGAGCATGGTGCTTCCACTAGGACATGGGTGGGAGTACCCGTGAGGCCCCAGGGCAGCACTCAGGAGACTCCGGGGCGTGTACAGCCCCACTCATTATTACGTGAGAGTGTCACGAGCGGAGACCTTCACAGCTGGAGCCTTGCTTCATGTCGCCCGACGAGGACCCCGTCGTGCGCCGCCCCTGACCACCGTTGGGGAGACTGGAAACCAGGACAAGACCAAGGGGCTGATACGTCTCCGTCGTATCTATAATTTTTTTACATTTTCCATGTTCATCTACTTTTGGCAACTTTTTATTATATTTTTTGGACTAACATATTGATCCAGTGCCCAGTGCCAGTTCCTGTTTGTTGTCAGTTTTATGTTTCGCGGAAACCCAATATCAAATGGAATCCAAATGGGATAAAAATGTACGGAGAATTATTTTGGAATATTTGGGATTTTCTGGAGGAAGAATCAACGCGAAACGGTGTCCGAGGTGGCCACGAGACAGGGGGCGCGCCCTCCCCCCTGGGCGGGCCTGGCACCCTCGTGGGCCACCTGTAAGGTGGTTGACGCTCTTCTTTTGCCGCAAGAAAGATAATTTTATGAGAAAAATATGGGCTAAAGATTCACCCCAATCGGAGTTACGGATCTCCGGATATAAAAGAAACGGTGAAGGGGAAGGATCTGAGAACGCAGAAATAGAGAGAGACAGAGAGATAGATCTGATCTCAGAGGGGCTCTCACCGCTCCCAACCCATAGGAGCCAAGGACCAGAGGGGAAACCCTTCTCCCATCTAGGGAGGAGGTCAAGGAAGAAGAAGAAGAAGCGGGCCCCTCTCCCCCTTGCTTCTGGTGGCGCCGGCACTCCGCCGGGGGCTATCATCATCACCGCGATCTTCACCAACAACTTCACCGCCTTCATCACCAACTCTTCCCCCCTCTATGCAGTGGTGTAACCCCTCTCTTACCCGCTGTAATGTCTACTTAAAACATGGTTCTCAACTCTACATATTATTTCCTAATGATGTATGGCAATCTTATGATGTTTGAGTAGATTCGTTTTGTCCTATGGGTTAATTGATGATCGTGATTGGTTTGAGTTGCATGTTTTATTATTGGTGCTGTCCTATGGTGTTCTCCGTGTCGCACAAGCGTGAGGAATCCCCATTGTAGGGTTTGCAATATGTTTATGATTTGCTTATGGTGGGTGGCGTGAGTGAATAGAAGCACAGACCCGAGTATGTAGGTTGTTCGCATATGGGATAAAGGGGACTTGATACTTTAATGCTATGGTTGGGTTTTACCTTAATGATCTTTAGTAGTTGCGGATGCTTGCTAGAATTACAATCATAAGTGCATATGATCCAAGAAGAGAAAGTATGTTAGCTTATGCCTCTCCCTCAAATAAAATCGCAATAGTGATTACCGGTCTAGTGATCGATTGCCTAGGGACAAATAACTTTCTCGTAACAAAAAGCTCTCTACTAATACTTACTTTATTGCATCTTTATCTAAACAGCCCTTACCTTTTATTTACGTGCTCTTTATTATCTTGCAAACCTATCCTATCACACCTACAAAGTACTTCTAGTTTCATAGTTGTTCTAGGTAAAGCGAACATCAAGTGGGCATAGAGTCGTATCAGTGGCCGATAGGACTTATCCCGTATACTTGTTCATACTTCTAATGCACTCATTGGGTTCGACACTCTTATAATTCATGCACACCAAGTAAAGGACAATGCATAGTATAAGCAGTTTCATACTTCTAGTTTCATACTTGTTCTAGCTCTAGCTCCTCGTTGGGTTTGACACTCTTACTTATCGAAAGAGGCTAAAACTATCCCATATACTTGCGGGTCATCAAGACCTTTCTCTGGCGCCGTTGCCGGGGAGTCATAGCATGGGGTGAATATTCTCGTGTGTGCTTGTTTGCTTTATCATTAAGTAATTTTTATTTGCTGGTCTTAGTTGTTTTCTATCTTTAGTTATGGGCAGGAAATGCAAAATACCAAAAAAATAGTTGTACCTACTACACCAATGGTTGAAGAACCACTCGAAATCTATCACACTACTGAAGCTTTTTACATGGATCATCTTTGATCCCTTTGTGCTCGTGCTGAAACCCCCACTAGCTTAGTTGAGGGCAAATCTTTAGATGAGCATGCTTGTTATGTGCGACACCATATATCTGAAAAAGGGAAACTTTTATTGGATCAAATTCATCGTTTGCAATGCTATGCTTGGAATTTATGTGAAATATATGATGTTACTTGTTGTTCTGAAAACCCTAAGAAACGCCTTCCCTACCAATGTGAGTTTATTGATAATGGAATCGTACTTCATATGCTAAGGGTGTTTATAATTACTATGATGTTCCAAAAATTGAAGAATTTGTTGCTTTTAAGGGTGCTTATGAAATTGCTTCTTTGATTGAAAAGTATGATGCTACTCTCTACAAATCTGAAAATTTTGCCATACTTGAATATTGCTATGATAATTATGCTTCTAATGCCTATGTTAAACTATATATTGAGGACTACTCCACTGTCCAAGAAGAGACTAATATTTTGCAGGAGGCTATGGAAGAAGAAATTGATGAAACTGTGAGCTCATTGGATGAAAAAGATGATGAGGAGAGCGAAGAACAAAAGGAGGAAGAGCGGATTGATCACCCATGCCCACCTTCTAATGAGAGTAACTCTTCAACTCATATATTGTTTAGTTCCCCTTCGTGCTTACCGAAGGATGATTGCTATGATGATTGCTATGATCCCTTTGATTCTCTTGAAATATCCCTTTCTAATGATGCTTGCTATGCTTGTGGCCAAGATGCCAATATGAATTATGCTTATGGATATGAATTTGCTATAGTTCATTATGTTAAACATGAAATTGTTGCTTTTGCACCCACGCATGATAGTCCTATTATCTTTTTGAATTCTCCAAACTAAACTATATCGAAGAAGTTTGTGCTTATTAAGGATTATATTGATGGGTTGCCTTTTACTATTGCACATGATGATTTTGATAGATATAATATGCATGTTCTTGCTTCTCCTATTTGCAATTATTATGAGAGAGGAACTATATATCGACCTCGCTATGTTTCCCACACGATAGAATTGCAAGAAACTGCTTATACTATGCATTGACCTTTACTTGGTGTGCATGATTTGTTCTTTTATGACATGTCGATGCATAGGAAGAGAGTTAGACTTCGTCATTGCTTGATATATGTTACTTTGTGCTCACTACTAAATTACAAATCATTGTTAATTAAAATTGGTTTTGATATACCTTGGGATCCGGGTGGATCCATTACTTGAGCACTATATGCCTAGCTTAATGGCTTTAAAGAAAGCGCTGCCAGGGAGACAACCTGGAAGTTTTAGAGAGTCATTTATTTCTGTTGAGTGCTTTTATATAGTTTAAAAATAAAAAAAATAAAGAGGGGAACCTAAAACTTTTCAAAAAGGAAAGTGAAAGTGAGAAAGACAAGCATTGTTGAAGTGGGAGAGCTCCTTGAACTTTGTTCATGCTCACGAAAACTTTGTGAATCTTGATTACAGAAACTTTTGATCAAAAATAATTATCCCCTTGTACAATTCCATTGTATTATAAAAATAATGTGCTAAGGTTTGCCTTTAGGATGTTTACAATACCTGTTGGTTTGTACGATGCAGGACAGAAACTTTGGCTGTAGTGCGCGATTTTACATTTTTAACTGGAATGTCAAATGGTTCTGATTCTTTTTGCACTATCTTTCTATACAACTTTTTTTCCTAATTTTGGTAGAATTTTTGGGGTAAGAGAAGTATGGTGAATGTTCAGATTGCTACAGACTGTTCTGTTTTTGACAGATTCTGTTTTTGATGCATAGTTTGCTTGTTTTGATGAATCTATCAATTTATATCAGTGGATTAAGCCATGGAAAAGTTATATTATAGTAGACACAATGCAAAAACAAAATATGAATTGGTTTGCAACAGTACTTAGAGTGGTAATTTGCTTTATTATACTAACGGATCTTACCGAGTTTTCTGTTAAAGTTTTGTGTGGATGAAGTGTCTAATCGAGGAAGTCTCGATATGAGGAAAAGGAAGAGAGGCAAGAGCTCAATCTTGGGGATGCCCGAGGCACCCCAAGTAAATATTCAAGGAGACTCAAGCGTCTAAGCTTGGGGATGCCCCGGAAGGCATCCCCTCTTTCTTCAACAAGTATCGGTATGTTTTTGGATTTGTCTCGTTCATGCGATATGTGCAAGTCTTGGAGCGTCTTCTGCATTTAGTTTTCACTTTTATTTTATGCACCATGCTGGTATGAGATAGTCCTTGGTTGATTTATAGAATGCTCTTTGCACTTCACTTATATCTTTTGAGTATGGCTTTATAGAATGCTTCATGTGCTTCACTTATATCATTTGAAGTTTGGATTGCCTGTTTCTCTTCACTTAGAAAACCACCATTTGTAGAATGCTCTTTTGCTTCACTTATATTTGTTAGAGCGTGGGCATATCTTTTGTAGAAAGAATTAAACTCTCTTGCTTCACTTATATCTATTTAGAGAGATGACAGGAATTGGTCATTCACATGGTTAGTCATAAAACCTACATAAAATTGTAGATCGCCAAATATGATATGTTTGATTCCTTGCAATAGTTTTGCGATATAAAGATGGTGATATTAGAGTCATGCTAGTGGGTGGTTGTGGATTGTAGAGACACTTGTGTTGAGGTTTGTGATTCCCGTAGCATGCACGTATGGTGAACCACTTTGTGATGAAATTGGAGCACAATTTTATTTATTGATTGTCTTCCTTATGAGTGGCGGTCGGGGACGAGCGATGGTCTTTTCCTACCAATCTATCCCCCTAGGAGCATGCACGTAGTACTTTGTTTTCAATGGCTTGTAGATTTTTGCAATAAGTATATGAGTTCTTTATGACTAATGTTGAGTCCATGGATTATAAGCACTTTCACCCTTCCATCATTGCTAGCCTCTTCGGTACTGTGCATTGCCCTTTCTCACCTCGAGAGTCGGTGCAAACTTCGCCGGTGCATCCAAACCCTGTGATATGATACGCTCTGTCACACATAAACCTCCTTATATCTTCCTCAAAACAGCCACCATACCTACCTATCATGGCATTTCCATAGCCATTCCATGATATATTGCCATGCAACTTCCATCATCATCATATACATGACTTGAGCATTCATTGTCATATTCTTTGCATGATCGTAAGATAGCTAGCATGATGTTTTCATGGCTTGTCCGTTTTTTTTGATGTCATTGCTATCCTAGATCATTGCACATCCCGGTACACCGCCGGAGGCATTCATATAGAGTCATATCTTTGTTCTAGATATAGAGTTGTAATATTGAGTTGTAAGTAAATAAAAGTGTGATGATCATCATTATTAGAGCACTGCCCTAGTGAGGAAAAGATGATGGAGACTATGATTCCCCCACAAGTCGGGATGAGACTCCAGACTTTATGAAAAATAAAAGAGGACAAAGAAGCCCAAATAAAAAAAGAGGCCAAAGAAGCCCACCAAAAATAGAAAAAAATAAAAAATGAGAGAAAAAGAGAGAAGTGGCAATGTTACTATCCTTTTACCACACTTGTGCTTCAGAGTATCACCATGTTCTTCATATAGAGAGTCTCTTGAGTTATCACTTTCATATACTAGTGGGAATTTTCATTATAGAACTTGGCTTGTATATTCCGATGATGGGCTTCCTCAAATGCTCGAGGTCTTGATGAGAAAGCAAGTTGGATGCACACCCACTTAGTTTTCAGTTTGAGCTTTCATACACTTATAGCTCTAGTGCATCCGTTGCATGGCAATCCCTACTCACTCACATTGATATCTATTGATGGGCATCTCCATAGCCCGTTGATACGCCTAGTTGATGTGAGACTATCTTCCCCTTTTTATCTTCTCCACAACCACCATTCTATTCCACCTACAGTGCTATGTCCATGGCTCACGCTCATGTATTGCGTGAAAGTTGATAAAGTTTGAGATTACTAACGTATGAAACAATATCTTGGCTTGTCATCGTGGTTGTGCATGATTAAATACTTTGTGTGATGAAGATAGAGCAACAGCCAGACTATATGATTTTGTAGGGATAACTTTCTTTGGCCATGTTGTTTTGAAAAGACATGATTGCTTTATTAGTACGCTCGAACTATTGTTGTTTTCATGTCAAATGATAGACTATTGCTTTTGAATCACTCATGTCTTAATGATTAGACATATGATCAAGATTATGCTAGGTGGCATTCCACATCAAAAATTATCTTCTTTATCATTTACCTACTCGAGGACGAGCAGGAATTAAGTTTGGGGATGCTGATACGTCTCCGTCGTATCTATAATTTTTTATTGTTCCATGCCAATAATATTCAACTTTCATATACTTTTGGCAACTTTTTATTATATTTTTGGGACTAACATATTGATCCAATGCCCAGTGCCAGTTCCTATTTGTTGTATGTTTTATGTTTTGCAGAAACCCAATATCAAATGGAATCCAAACGGGATAAAAACGGACGGAGAATTATTTTGGAATATTTGGGATTTTCCGGAGGAATAATCAACGCGAAACGGTGTCCGAGGTGGCCACGAGACAGGGGGGCGCGCCCTCCCCCCTGGGCGCGCCTGGCACCCTCGTGGGCCACCTATAAGGTGGTTGATTCTCTTCTTTTGCCACAAGAAAGCTAATTTTATGAGAAAAATTTGGGCGAAAGATTCACCCCAATATAAAAGAAACGGTGAAGGGGAAGGATCTCAGAACGCAGAAACAGAGAGAGACAGAGAGATAGATCCAATCTTGGAGGGGCTCTCGCCCCTCCCAAGCCATGGGAGCCAAGGACCAGAGTGGAAACCCTTCTCCCATCTAGGGAGGAGGTCAAGGAAGAAGAAGAAGAAGGGGGGCCCTCTCCCCCTTGCTTCCGGTGGCGCCGAAACTCCGCCGGGGGCCATCATCATCAACGCAATCTTCACCAACAACTTCACCGCCTTCATCACCAACTCTTCCCCCCTCTATGCAGCGGTGTAACCCCTCTCTTACCCTCTGTAATCTCTACTTAAAACATGGTGCTCAACGCTATATATTATTTCCCAATGATGTATGGCTATCTTAGAATGTTTGAGTAGATTCGTTTTGTCCTATGGGTTAATTGATGATCGTGATTGGTTTGCGTTGCATGTTTTATTATTGGTACTGTCCTATGGTGATCTCCATGTCGCGCAAGCGTGAGGGATCCCCGTTGTATGGTTTGCAATATGTTTATGATTTGCTTATGGTGGGTGGCGTGAGTGAACAGAAGCACAGACCCGAGTAAGTAGGTTGTTCGCGTATGGGATAAAGGGGACTTGATACTTTAATGTTATGGTTTGGTTTTACCTTAATGATCTTTAGTAGTTGCGAATGCTTTCTAGAGTTCCAATTATAAGTGCATATGATCCAAGAAGAGAAAGTATGTTAGCTTATGCCTCTCCCTCAAATAAATTTGCAATAGTGATTACCGGTCTAGTTATCAATTGCCTAGGGACAAATAACTTTCTTGTAACAAAAAGCTCTCTACTAATACTTACTTTATTGCATCTTTATCTAAACAGCCCTTACCTCTTATTTACGTGCTCTTTATTATCTTGCAAACCTATCCTATCAGACCTACAAAGTACTTCTAGTTTCATACTTGTTCTAGGTAAAGCGAACGTCAAGCGTGCGTAGAGTCGTATCAGTGGCCGATAGGACTTGAGAGAGTATTTGTTCTACCTCTAGCTCCTCGTTGGGTTCGACACTCTTACTTATGGAAAGAGGCTACAACTATCACGTATACTTGCGGGTCATCAGAGGCCAAGGGGACACTGGCGACGTCCTCGGCGACCGTAGGCCCCCTGCCGAGGGGAAGGGATCGCCGGCGCCTTCCCCGGCAGGGAACCTACCTCCAAGCTGGATCTTGCTCCGTGCAACGTGAGGAGGGCCATGTCGCTGATCTTCCCCCGCACCGCTCCCAACGTCCTTCACGCTCCTAAGTAGGGTCCGCCGTCCTGAGGGTCTTGGTGGTCGCCGCGCCTTAGTTTACCTGCGATCCATGGTTAGTGTAAGCATGCCCTTGCGGCGTTAACTATACCCAAAGGTTGCCGCTGTTGGGGACGTCGGCAGGGCTTGGTGTTGGTTCGAAGGAGAGCTCGGCCTCGTGTATGTCTAGCGCCCAGCCTGGCATGGGGGATTGGCTGGGGCCCTCTCTTAGCGCGTGCCTTGGATCCATCGCGACGAGAACATAGGCTTCCGGGATGTTCGCACCAGGGGCGCCGCCCGGCCGTCTAATATGCTCCCGCTGTTGGGGAACATAGTAATTTCAAAAAAATTCCTACGCACACGCAAGATCATCTGATGCATAGCAACGAGAGGGGAGAGTGTTGTCCACGTACCCTCGTAGACCGAAAGCGGAAGCATTAGAACAATGCGGTTGATGTAGTCATACGTCTTCACGGCCTGACCGATCAAGCACCGAAACTAGGGCACCTCCGAGTTCTAGCACAAGTTCAGCTCAATGACGATCCCCGGACTCCGATCCAGCAGAATGTTGGGGAAGAGTTCCGTCAGCACGACGGCGTGGTGACGATCTTGATGTTCTACCGTCGCAGGGCTTCGCCTAAGCACCGCTACAATATTATCGAGGACTATGGTGGAGGGGGGCACCGCACACGGCCAAGAGATGAAGAGATCAATTGTTGTGTCTAGAGGTGCCCCCCTGCCCCCGTATATAAAGGAGCCAAGGGGGAGGGGGCGGCCGGCCAAGGAGGGGCGCGCCAAGGGGAGTCCTACTCCCACCGGGAGTAGGACTCCCTTCTTTCCTAGTTGGAATAGGAGAAGGGGGGAAGGAGGAGGGAGAGAGGAAGGAAAGGGGGGGCGCCGCCCCCCTCTCCTTGTCCTATTCGGACTAGGGGGGAGGGGCGCGCGGCCCAGCCCTTGCCTCCTCTCCTCCTCTCCACTAGGGCCCATGTAGGCCCATTAAGCCCCCGGGGGGGGGGGGTTCTGGTAACCTCCCGGTACTCCGGTAAAATCCCGATTTCACCCGGAACATTTCCTATATCCAAATATAAGCTTCCAATATATCAATCTTCATGTCTTGACCATTTCGAGACTCCTCTTCATGTCTGTAATCTCATCCGGGACTCCGAACAAACTTCGGTACATCAAAACACATAAACTCATAATATAACTGTCATCGAAACCTTAAGCGTGCGGACCCTACGGGTTCGAGAACTATGTAGACATGACCTAGAACTATTTCCGGTCAATAACTAATAGCGGAACCTGGATGCTCATATTGGCTCCTACATATTCTACGAAGATCTTTATCGGTCAACCCGCATAACAACATACGCTGTTCCCTTTGTCATCGGTATGTTACTTGCCCGAGATTCGATCGTCGGTATCTCAATACCTGGTTTAATCTCGTTACCGGCAAGTCTCTTTACTCATTACATAATGCATCATTCCGTAACTGACTCATTAGCTACATTGCTTGCAAGGCTTATATTGATGTGCATTACCAAGAGGGCCCAAAGATACCTCTCCGACAATCGGAGTGACAAAACCTAATCTCGAAATACGCCAACTCAACATGTACCTTTGGCGACACCTGTAGAGCTCCTTTATAATCACCCAGTTACGTTGTGACATTTGGTAGCACACAAAGTGATCCTCCGGTAAACGGGAGTTGCATAATCTCATAGTTATAGGAACTTGTATAAGTCATGAAGAAAGCAATAGCAACATACTAAACGATCAAGTGCTAAGCTAACGGAATGGGTCAAGTCAATCACATCATTCTCCTAATGATGTGATCCCATTAATCAAATGACAACACATGTCTATGGTTAGGAAACATAACCATCTTTGATTAATGAGCTAGTCAAGTAGAGGCATACTAGTGACATTAAGTTTGTCTATGTATTCACACATGTATCATGTTTCCGGTTAATACAATTGTAGCATGAATAATGAACATTTATCATGATATGAGGAAATAAATAATAACTTTATTATTGCCTCTAGGGCATATTTCCTTCAGTCTCCCACTTGCATTAGAGTCAACAATCTAGATTTACACAATAATGATTCTAACACCCATGGAGTCTTGGTGTTGATCATGTTTTGCTCGTGGAAGAGTCTTAGTCAATGGGTCTGCAACATTCAGATCCGTATGTATCTTGCAAATCTCTATGTCTCCCACCTAGACTTGGTCCCGGGTGGAATTGAAGCGTCTCTTGAAGTGCTTGGTCCTCTTGTGAAATCTGGATTCCTTTGCCAAGGCAATTGCACCAGTATTGTCACAGAAGATCTTCATTGGTCCCGATGCACTAGGTATGACACCTAGATCAGAAATGAACTCTTTCATCCAGACTCCTTCATTTGCTGCTTCCGAAGCAGCTATGTACTCCGATTTGCATGTAGATCCCGCCATGACACTTTGTTTAGAACTGCACCAACTGACAGCTCCACCGTTCAATATAAACACGTATCTGGTTTGCGATTTAGAATCGTCCGGATCAGTGTCAAAGCTTGCATCGACGTAACCATTTATGACTAGCTCTTTGTCACCTCCATAAACGGGAAACATATCCTCAGTCCTTTTCAGGTATTTCAGGATATTCTTGACCGCTGTCCAGTGATCCACTCCTGGATTACTTTGGTACCTCCCTGCCAAACTTATTGCTAAGCATACATCAGGTCTGGTACACAGTATTGCATACATGATAGAGCCTATGGCTGAAGCATAGGGAACATCTTTCATTTTCGCTCTATCTTCTGCTATGGTCGGGCATTGAGTCTGACTCAACTTCACACCTTGTAATACAGGCAAGAATCCTTTCTTTGCCTGATCCATTTTGAACTTTTCCAAAACTTTATCAACGTATGTGCTTTGTGAAAGTCCAATCAAGCGTCTTGATCTATCTCTATAGATCTTGATGCCCAATATGTAATCAGCTTCACCGAGGTCTTTCATCGAAAAACTTTTATTCAAGTATCCCTTTATGATATCCAGAAATTCAATATCATTTCCAATTAACAATATGTCATCTACATATAATATTAGAAATGCTACAGAGCTCCCACTCACTTTCTTGTAAATACAGGCTTCTCCAAAAGTCTGTATAAAACCATATGCTTTGATCACACTATCAAAGCGTTTATTCCAACTCCGAGATGCTTGCACCAGTCCATAAATGGATCGCTGGAGCTTGCACACTTTGTTAGCACCTTTTGGATCGATAAAACCTTCCGGCTGCATCATATACAACTCTTCTTCCAGAAATCCGTTCAGGAATGCAGTTTTGACATCCATTTGCCAAATTTCATAATCATAAAATGCGGCAATTGCTAGCATGATTCGGACAGACTTAAGCATCGCTACGGGTGAGAAAGTCTCATTGTAGTCAACCCCTTGAACTTGTCGAAAACCTTTCGCAACAAGTCGAGCTTTGTAGACAGTTATATTACCATCAGCGTCAGTTTTCTTCTTGAAGATCCATTTATTCTCGATGGCTTGCCGATCAGGGCAAGTCAACCAAAGTCCATACTTTGTTCTCATACATGGATCCCATCTCAGATTTCATGGCCTCAAGCCATTTTGCGGAATCTGGGCTCTTCATCGCTTCCTCATAGTTTGTAGGTTTGCCATGGTCAAGTAACATGACTTTCAGAATAGGATTACCGTACCACTCTGGTGCGGATCTTACTCTGGTAGACCTACGAGGTTCGGTAGTAACTTGATCTAAAGTTTCTTGATCAATATCATTAGCTTCCTCACTGATTGGTGTAGTTGTCACAGGAACCGGTTCTTGTGATGAATTACTTTCCAATAAGGGAGCAGGTACAGTTACCTCATCAAGTTCTACTTTCCTCCCACTCACTTCTTTCGAGAGAAACTCCTTCTCTAGAAAGGATCCGAATTTAGCAACAAAAATCTTGCCCTCAGATCTGTGATAGAAGGTGTACCCAATAGTCTCTTTTGGGTATCCTATGAAGATACATTTCTCCGATTTGGGTTCGGGCTTATCTGGTTGAAGTTTCTTCACATAAGCATCGCAGCCCCAAACTTTAAGAAACGACAACTTTTGTTTCTTGCCAAACCACAGTTCATAAGGCGTCGTCTCAATGGATTTTGATGGTGCCCTATTTAACGTGAATGCGCACGTCTCTAAAGCATAACCCCAAAAAGATAGCGGTAAATCAGTAAGAGACATCATAGATCGCACCATATCTAGTAAAGTACGATTACGACGTTCGGACACACCATTTCGTTGTGGTGTTCCAGGTGGCGTGAGTTGCGAAACTATTCCGCATTGCTTCAAATGTAAACCAAACTCGTAATCAAATATTCTCCTCCACGATCAGATCGTAGAAATTTTATTTTCTTGCTACGATGATTTTCCACTTCACTCTGAAATTCTTTGAACTTTTCAAATGTTTCAGACTTGTGTTTCATCAAGTAGATATACCCATATCTGCTCAAATCATCTGTGAAGGTAAGAAAATAACGATACCCGCTGCGAGCCTCAATATTCATTGGACCACATACATCAGTATGTATGATTTCCAACAAATCAGTTGCTCGCTCCATAGTTTCGGAGAACGGCGTTTAGTCATCTTGCCCATGAGGCACGGTTCGCAAGTACCGAGTGATTCATAATCAAGTGATTCCAGAAGTCCATCAGTATGGAGTTTCTTCTGCGCTTTACACCAATATGACCCAAACGGCAGTGCCACAAATAAGTTGCACTATCATTATAAACTCTGCATCTTTTGGCTTCAACATTATGAATATGTGTATCACTACTATCAAGATTTAATAAAAATAGACCACTCTTCAAGTGTGCATGACCATAAAAGATATTACTCATATAAATAGAACAACCATTATTCTCTGATTTAAATGAATAACCGTCTTGCGTCAAAGAAGATCCAGATATAATGTTCATGCTTAACGCTGGCACCAAATAACAATTATTCAGGTCTAAAACTAATCCCGATGGTAGATGTAGAGGTAGCATGCCGACCGCGATCACATCGACTTTGGAACCATTTCCCACGCGCATCATCACCTCGTCCTTAGCCAATCTTCGCTTAATTCGTAGTCCCTGTTTCGAGTTGCAAATATTAGCAACAGAACCAGTATCAAATACCCAGGTGCTACTGCGAGCATTAGTAAGGTACACATCAATAACATGTATATCACATATACCATTGTTCACTTTGCCATCCTTCTTGTCTGCCAAATACATGGGGCAGTTCCGCTTCCAGTGTCCAGTCTGCTTGCGGTAGAAGCACTCAGTCTCAGGCTTAGGTCTAGACTTGGGTTTCTTCTCTTGAGCAGCAACTTGTTTGTTGTTCTTCTTGAAGTTCCCCTTCTTCTTCCCTTTGCCCTTTTTCTTGAAACTGGTGGTCTTATTGACCATCAACACTTGATGCTCCTTCTTGATTTCTACCTCCGCAGCTTTAAGCATTGCGAAGAGCTCGGGAATAGTCTTGTCCATTCCTTGCATATTATAGTTCATCATGAAGCTCTTGTAGCTTGGTGGCAGTGATTGAAGAATTCTGTCAATGACACTATCATCAGGAACGTTAACTCCCAGTTGAATCAAGTGATTATTATACCCAGACATTTTGAGTATATGTTCACTGACAGAACTATTCTCCTCCATCTTACAGCTATAGAATTTATTGGAGACTTCATATCTCTCAATCTGGGCATTTGCTTGAAATATTAACTTCAACTCTTGGAACATCTCATATGCTCCATGACGTTCAAAACGTCGTTGAAGACCTAAGCCGTAAAGCATGGCACACTGAACTATCGAGTAGTCATCAGCTTTGCTCTGCGAGACGTTCTTAACGTCGTCAGTTGCATCTGCAGCAGGCCTGGCACCCAGCGGTGCTTCCAGGACGTAATTCTTTTGTGCAGCAATGAGGATAATCCTCAAGTTACGGACCCAGTCCGTGTAATTGCTACCATCATCTTTCAACTTAGCTTTCTCAAGGAACGCATTAAAATTCAATAGAACAACAGCACGAGCCATCTATCTACAACAAACATAGACAAGCAAAATACTATCAGGTACTAAGTTCATGATAAATTTAAGTTCAATTAATCATATTACTTAAGAACTCCCACTTAGACAGACATCTCCCTAGTCATCTAAGTGATCACGTGATCCAAATCAACTAAACCATGTCCGATCATCACGTGAGATGGAGTAGTTTCAATGGTGAACATCACTATGTTGATCATATCTACTATATGATTCACGTTCGACCTTTTGGTCTCCGTGTTCCGAGGCCATATTTGTATATGCTAGGTTTGTCAAGTTTAACCTGAGTATTCTGCGTGTGCAACTGTTTTGCACCCGTTGTATTTGAACGTAGAGCCTATCACACTCGATCATCACGTGGTGTCTCAGCACGAAGAACTTTCGCAACAGTGCATACTCAGGGAGAACACTTCTTGATAATTTAGTGAGAGATCATCTTAAAATGCTACTATCAATCAAAGCAAGATAAGATGCATAAAGGATAAACATCACATGCAATCAATATAAGTGATATGATATGGCCATCATCATCTTGTGCTTGTGATCTCCATCTCCGAAGCACCATCGTGATCACCATCGTCACCGGCGTGACACCTTGATCTCCATCGTAGCATCGTTGTCGTTACGCCATCTATTGCTTCTACGACTATCGCTACCACTTAGTGATAAAGTAAAGCATTACAGGGTGATTGCATTGCATACAATAAAGCGACAACCATATGGCTCTTGCCAGTTGCCGATAACTCGGTTACAAAACATGATTTATCTCATACAATAAAATATAGCATCATGTCTTAACCATATCACATCACAACATGCCTTGCAAAAACAAGTTGGACATCCTCTACTTTGTTGTTGCAAATTTTACGTGGCTGCTACGGGCTGAGCAAGAACCATTCTTACCTACGCATCAAAACCACAACGATAGTTTGTCAAGTTAGTGCTGTTTTAACCTTCGCAAGGACCGGGCGTAGCCACACTCGGTTCAACTAAAGTGAGAGAGACAGACACCCGCCGGTCACCTTTAAGCAATGAGTGCTCGTAACGGTGAAACCAGTCTCACGTAAGCGTACGCGTAATGTCGATCTGGGCCGCTTCATCTCACAATACCGCTGAACCAAAGTATGACATGTTGGTAAGCAGTATGACTTATATCACCCACAACTCACTTATGTTCTACTCGTGCATATGACATCTACGCATAAAACCAGGCTCGGATGCCACTATTGGGGAACGTAGTAATTTCAAAAAAAAATCCTACGCACACGCAAGATCATGGTGATGCATAGCAACGAGAGGGGAGAGTGTTGTCCACGTACCCTTGTAGACCGAAAGCGGAAGTGTTAGAACAATGTGGTTGATGTAGTCGTACGTCTTCACGGCCTGACCGATCAAGCACCGAAACTATGGCACCTCCGAGTTCTAGCACACGTTCAGCTCGATGACGATCCCCGGACTCCGATCCAGTAGAATGTCGGGGAAGAGTTCCATCAGCACGACGGCGTGGTGACGGTCTTGATGTTCTACCATCACAAGGCTTCGCCTAAGCACCACTACAATATTATCAAGGACTATGGTGGAGGGGGGCACCGCACACGGCTAAGAGATCAAGAGATCAATTGTTGTGTCTAGAGGTGCCCCCCTGCCCCCGTATATAGAGGAGCAAAGGGGGAGGGGCGGCCGGCCAAGGAGGGGCGCACCAAGGGGAGTCCTACTCTCACCGGGAGTAGGACTCCCTTCTTTCCTAGTTGGAATAGGAGAAGGGGGGAAGGAGGAGGGAGAGGGGAAGGAAAGGGGGGTGCCGCCCCCCTCTCCTTGTCCTATTCGGACTAGGGGGAGGGTGTAGGACCTTGAAGTATGTCTAGAGGGGGGGTGATTAGACTACTTGACGAATCAAAAACTTAACCTTTTCCCAATTTTAGAGTTTGGCAGATTTTAGCTCCTTTAGGACAAGTCAAGCAATCATCACACTATTCAAGCAAGCATGCAAAGAGTATATAGGCAGCGGAAAGTAAAGCATGCAACTTGCAAGAAAGTTAAGGGAAGGGTTTGGAGGATTCAAACGCAATTGGAGACACGGATGTTTTTGGCGTGGTTCCGATAGGTGGTGCTATCGTACATCCACGTTGATGGAGACTTCAACCCACGAAGGGTAACGGTTGTGCGAGTCCACGGAGGGCTCCACCCACGAAGGGTCCACGAAGAAGCAACCTTGTCTATCCCACCATGGCCGTCGCCCACGAAGGATTTGCCTCACTAGCGTTAGATCTTCACGAAGTAGGCGATCTCCTTGCCCTTACAAACTCCTTGGTTCAACTCCACAATCTTGTCGGAGGCTCCCAAGTGACACCTAGCCAATCTAGGAGACACCACTCTCCAAGAAGTAACAAATGGTGCATTGATGATGAACTCCTTGCTCTTGTGCTTCAAATGATAGTCTCCCCAACACTCAACTCGCTCTCATAGGTTTTGGATCTGGTGGAAAGAAGATTTGAGTGGAAAGCAACTTGGGGAAGGCTAGAGGTCAAGATTCATATTGTAGGAATGGAATATCTTGGCCTCAACACATGAGTAGGTGGTTCTCTCTCAGAAATGGTAAGTTGGAAATGTAGGTTTGTTCTGATGGCTCTCTCCATGAATGAAGAGGAGGTGGAGGGGTATATATAGCCTCCACACAAAATCTAACCGTTACACACAATTTACCAAACTCAGTGGGACCGAATCGTTAAACTTGGTCAGACCGATTTAGTAAACCTAGTGACGTTAGGATTTTCGGTGGGACTGACATGCATCTCGGTGAGACCGATTCGGTTAGGGTTAGGGCATAACGTAATCTCGGTAAGACCGATTACACAAACTCGGTGAGACCGATTTGGTAATAAGCTTTCCAGAGAGTTGGTCAGGTAAACTCGGTGGGATCGATTTGCTCTTTTTGGTGAGACCGAAATGTTACAAAAGGGAAACAGAGAGTTTACATTGCAATCTCGGTGGGACCGATCGCTCACTTCGGTTAGACCGAAACATTACGAAGGGAAACAGAGAGATTACAATCCCATCTCGGTGAGACCGAGATCCCTATCGGTAAGACCGATTTGCTTAGGGTTTGTGGCAGTGGCTATGACTTATGGAATCGGTGGCGCCGGATAGGAAGAATCGGTGTGACTGGTTTTGACTTTGGGTTTAGGTCATTTGGATGTGGGAAAGTAGCTGAGGGTTTTGGAGCATATCACAAAGCACATGAAGCAAGAGGATCATTAAGCAACACCTCATCCCTCCTTGATAGTATTGGCTTTTCCTATAGACTCAATGTGATCTTGGATCACTAAAATATAAAATGAAGAGTCTTGAGCTTTTGAGCTTGAGCCAATCCTTTGTCCTTTGTATTTTGAGGGATCCACTTTCATCATCCATGCCATGGCATTCATTGAGCTTTCCTGAAATAATAGTCTTGGAATAGCATTAGCTCAATAAGCTATATGTTGTTATGAATTACCAAAACCACCTAGGGATAGTTGCACTTTTAGAAGGGCGCGCGGCCCAGCCCTTGCCTCCTCTCCTCCTCTCCACTAGGGCCCATGTAGGCCCATTAAGCCCTTGGGGGGTTCCGGTAACCTCCCAGTACTCCGGTAAAATCCCGATTTCACCTGGAACATTTCTGATATCCAAATATAAGCTTCCAATATATCAATCTTCATGTCTCGACCATTTCGAGACTCCTCGCCATGTCCGTAATCTCATCCGGGACTCCGAACAAACTTCGGTACATCAAAACACATAAACTCATAATATAACTGTCATCGAAACCTTAAGCGTGCGGACCCTACGGGTTCGAGAACTATGTAGACATGACCTAGAACTGTTTCTGGTAAATAACCAATAGCGAAACCTAGATGCTCATATTGGCTCCTACATATTCTACGAAGATCTTTATCTGTCAAACCGCATAACAACATATGTTGTTTCCTTTGTCATCGGTATGTTACTTGCCCGAGATTCGATCGTCGGTATCTCAATACCTAGTTCAATCTCGTTATCGGCAAGTCTCTTTACTCGTTACATAATGCATCATTCCGTAACTAACTCATTAGCTACATTGCTTGCAAGGCTTATATTGATGTGCATTACCGAGAGGGCCCAGAGATACCTCACCGACAATCGGAGTGACAAAACCTAATCTCGAAATACGCCAATTCAACATGTACCTTTGGAGACAGCTGTAGAGCTCCTTTATAATCACCCAGTTACGTTGTGAAATTTGGTAGCAAACAAAGTGTTCCTCCGGTAAACGGGAGTTGCATAATCTCATAGTTATAGGAACTTGTATAAGTCACAAAGAAAGCAATAGCAACATACTAAACGATCAAGTGCTAAGCTAACGGAATGGGTCAAGTCAATCACATCATTCTCCTAATGATGTGATCCCGTTAATCAAATGACAACACATGTCTATGGTTAGGAAACATAACCATCTTTGATTAATGAGCTAGTAAAGTAGAGGCATACTAGTGACATTAAGTTTGTCTATGTATTCACACATGTATCATGTTTCCGGTTAATACAATTAAAGCATGAATAATAAACATTTATCATGATATGAGGAAATAAATAATAACTTTATTATTGTCTATAGGGCATATTTCCTTCACCCGCTCCCTTCTGCCATCCTCTGGTCCTGTTGGCCAGGGGACGACACTCCAACGCGGCCCCTGGTGGTGTCGTTCGAGGCAGCCCCATGCCGAGGGGCACGTTTGGGGCGGCGCGGGCCGCTCCACGAGGCTGGTTGGCGTCGAGAGGCTCTCTGTGGCCCCTGGGAGAGGGCGCGCGGCTGTGTCGGGGATGAGCGTGCGGCCCCACCATCGCCTGCGATGTGGGGAGGGTGCAGAACGGCGCCGCCCTCCTGCACGCCGCGTCTAGCAACTCAGCGACCCTCTCCAGCAGGGCGTCGCGGCCGCTCTCAAGCAGCATGCACCGTAGAAGCTCACGGGCCACGATGACTGCCACCCGCATGTTCGCTTGTTCCCTGCGCGAGTGCGGAGCAGTTCCTGCAACGTAGTTCGCAGATCACGCAGCTGCGCGGCTGCGGCGCGGTGCCAGAGGAGAAGACTGCGCCCCACGCCCCCCATGGCCGGTCGCCCCCGGCGGTACGCGAGCCGCGAGCAGGGCAAAGTGGAGGTCTTCTTCGCCGGTGGGTGCTGCCGAGGAGGTCTGGACGACCCAGTGCTCGACATGGGCTCTCGGGGCGTCGGCCATGACGTTGGTGGAGCGGAGGAGGACTGGTTGACGGAAGAGGAGATCCGACGCACACCTACCTGGCACACCAAATGTCGGATTTCGGGATCCGGCAACCCGTGAGAGGTTCAGACACTAGGGTGCGTGCGGAGATCTCAACCTGCCCATCCTGCCTACTCGTGATCCTCCCTAGCCTAGCGCGAAGAGCTCACAGAGACACAAAGACACAGAGATTTATACTGGTTCGGGCCACCATTGTGGTGTAATACCAGTGTGGTGTGGTGGATTGCCTCGAGGGGCTATGGAAGAACTAGTACAAAGGATGAACAAGCCTCAGGAGGTGAGGTGTTCTTGAGCTAGTGTGGTGCTCTACTTGTTCTAGTTTTAGGTCTCTTTCTATGGTGGTGGCTAAGTCCTATATATATTGCCTTGGTACTCTTCCCAAATATGAGCGGGAAGGGATTCCACAACGGCAGGATTTGAAAGGGGACAAGCAGTACAGCCTATCCTGACAAAAGTAGTCTTCGCCTGCGAAAAGCCTCTGGTCGTGACACCGCGGTGGGCTGGGTGATGACCACCGCCCTTCCGTCCTGGCGGTCTTGGTCTTGTTGCACCAGAATGGAAACCTTTGGTTGATTCCTCGGGACTCCGTGCCTATGGCTTGCCTCCCTTGCACCAAAGAGGAAACCTGCGCTCTGCACCCGCCTGACGCCCACCTCGCCTTGGTCATCATGGCTCACGTCAGCTGAGCCTCATGAGGCAGCTGCATAGATCTCTCCACCCCTTAGGAGCCCTCTTGAGGAGGCCAACTCCTTCAAGGGTCTTGGCATCGTCCTCGCGAGGCTTGGCCCCTCGCGAGGGTCTTGCTGTGTTGGTATTGAAGTTGGGCCGTACCAGGCCATCGATGGAGCCACGTGGTGGGCCGCAGGCAGGCAGGACTGGATACCCCCAAGTCCAGGACGCCGACATTATAAGATTCAACACCCTCCAAAATAGTGGGATCATTACTTCTTAAAGTTGACACTCTTCCAAACCCACTTTCATCAATATAACAATCATAAATAGGAGGCATGCTATCATCATAATAAATTCGCTCATCGCAACTTGGGAGGCTAAAAATATCATCTTCATTAAACGTAGCATCCCCAAGTTTGGGACAAACATTAATTGCGGCAAATGTATTCTCAAACATGTCATTCTCATCAAACATAGTGTCCCCAAGCTTGGGCCTTTTCATATCATAAGCATAATCACTCTCATCATTAATAGTATGGATAGCACCAATAGTATAGCAATTATCATCATCACAATGAGTAATAGGAGCAACATCATTAGAGAGGGATACCTTAATTTCTACCTTTGCTTCTCCGTCTTTTCTTTTTCTTCTTCACATCATGTGTGGGTTTAACCCTCTTTTTTGAGCTCCTTATTAATGAGATTGGTTGAATAGAAAGCTCCTCCTCATTACCTGATTCATCATAAGAAATAATAGGAGGATATTGGGAAGTCTCTTCCCTTTCATTATTATTCTCTTCATCTTCTATTTGCTTTCTTGTCTTTATGTAATTGGCAATATAAGGGTTTTCAATGCAATTCACCGCACAATACATATAAATTTCCTCTAGATCAATATCAAGAAATTTCTCAAGGTTATATTCTAGAATATGCTTAGTTATACGTTTCATTTCTTCATAACCCAAAAGCAAACTAAGTTCATTATGATGTGCAAGGGAAATCAAGTCATCACAATTTTTGAACACGGTTCGATCATGAAACAATTTGCATTGGATATTTAAATGACCATGTTCATTGCAAAGTTCACAAGGATGGCAAAGAAATTTTAAATTTTCAGCACGAACATCTAGCCTTTCTTGCAACCATTTAGTTTCTAAATACTTATGCCTCTTGCAAAATCTATCTTCTTTATTTGGTGTGTACTTGCAAACTCTATGCACTCCACAAAAATTGACATGCTTATAAGAGACATTTCCATCACGACTAGTGCAATCATCATTAGTACTATGGATATTCAAAGAGTTTATACTAGCAGCATTGCAATCATGCTCATCATTCAAAGATTTAGTGCCAAACATTTTATAGACTTCTTCTTCTAGCACCTGAGCACAATTTTCCTTTCCATCATTCTCACAAAAGATATTAAAAAGATGAAGCGTATGAGGCAAACTCAATTCCATTTTTTTGTAGTTTTCTTTTATAGACGAAACTAGTGATAAAACAAGAAACAAAAAGATTCGATTGCAAGATCTAAAGATATACCTTCAAGCACTCACCTCCCCGGCAACGGCGCCAGAAAAGAGCTTGATGTCTACTACGCAACCTTCTTCTTGTAGACGTTGTTGGGCCTTCAAGTGCACATGTTTGTAGGACATTAGCAAATTTCCCTCAAGTGGATGACCTAAGGTTTATCAATCCGTGGGAGGCATAGGATGAAGATGATTTCTCTCAAACAACCCTGCAACCAAATAACAAAGAGTCTCTTGTGTCCCCAACACACCCAATAAAATGGTAAATTGTATAGGTGCACTAGTTCGGCGAAGAGATGGTGATACAAGTGCAATATGGATGATAGATATAGGTTTTTGTAATATGAAATTATAAAAACAGCAAGGTAACTAATGATAAAAGCGAGCATAAACGGTATTGCAATGCTAGGAAACAAGGCCTGGGGTTCATATTTTCACTAGTGCAAGTTCTCTCAACAATAATAACATAATTGGATCCTAGAACTACCCCTCAACATGCAACAAAGAGTCACTTCAAAGTCACTAATAGCGGAGAACAAACGAAGAGATTATGGTAGGGTGCGAAACCACCTCAAAGTTATCCTTTCTGATCGATCTATTCAAGAGTCCGTAGTAAAATAACACAAAGCTATCCTTTCCGTTCGATCTATCATAGAGTTCATACTAGAATAACACCTTAAGACACAAATCAACCAAAACCCTAACGTCACCTAGATACTCCAATGTCACCTCAAGTATCTGTGGGTATGATTATACGATATGCATCACACAATCTCAGATTCATCTATTCAACCAACACAAAGAACTTCAATGAGTGCCCCAAAGTTTCTAACGGAGTGTTAAGACGAAAACGTGTGCCAACCCGTATGCATAAGTTCACAAGGTCATTGAACCCACAAGTTGATAACCAAAACATACATCAAGTGAATCACGTGATATCCCATTGTCACCACAGATAAGCACATGCAAGACATACATCAAGTGTTCTCAAATCCTTAAAGACTCAATCCGATAAGATAACTTCAAAGGGAAAACTCAATCCATTACAAGAGAGTAGAGGGGGAGAAACATCATAAGATCCAACTATAATAGCAAAGCTCACGATACATCAAGATCGTATCACCTCAAGAACATGAGAGAGAGAGAAAGATATATCAAACACATAGCTACTGGTACATACCCTCAGCCCCGAGGGTGAACTACTCCCTCCTCGTCATGGAGAGCGCTGGGATGATGAAGATGGCCACCGGTGAGGGATCCCCCCTCCGGTAGGGTGCCGGAATAGGGTCCCGATTGGCTTTTGGTTGCTACAGAGGCTTGCGGCGGCGGAACTCCCGATCTATTGTGCTCCTGGATGTCTTCGGGGTATATGTATACATATATAGGCGAAAGAAGTTGGTCAGGGGAGCCACGAGGGGCCCATGAGGGTGGGGGCACGCCCAGGGGGTAGGGCGCGCCTCCCTGCCTCATGGCTTCCTTGTTGCTTCCTGACGTCTACTCCAAGTCTCCTGGTTTGCTTTCGTTCCAAAAATAACTCTCCCGAAGGTTTCATTCCGTTTGGACTCCGTTTGATATTTCTTTTCTGCGGAACACTGAAATAGGCAAAAAAACAGCAATTTGGGTTGGGCCTCCGGTTAATAGGTTAGTCCCAAAAATAATATAAAAGTGTATAGTAAATCCCATTAAACATCCAAAACAGGTAATATAATAGCATGGAACAATCAAAAATTATAGATACGTTGGAGACGTATCATAGATCTCCCCGGCAACGACGCCAGAAATCCTTCTGGCTACCTCTTGAGCATGTGCTGGTTTTCCCTTGAAGAGGAAATGGTGATGCAGCAAAGTAGCGTAAGTATTTCCCTCAGTTTTGAGAACCAAGGTATCAATCAAGTAGGAGACGACACACAAGTCACCTAGTACCTGCACAAAAAAATCAAGAACCTTACAACCAACGCAATAAAGGGGTTGTCAATCCCTTCACAGTCACTCGCAAAAGTGAGTCTAATAGAGATAGTAAAGTAAATATTTTTGGTATTTTTGTTGTATAGATTGGAAAGTAAAGATTGCAAAATAGTAAATGAGATGCGATGTAAACAAAAGAGATGTAATATAATAGAAAAGAGACCCGGGGGCCATAGGTTTCAGTAGTGACTTGTCTCAAGATAGCATGTATTATGGTGGGTGAACAAATTACTGTCGAGCAATTGATAGAAGAGCACATAATTATGAAGACATATAAGGCAATGATCATGAACATAGGCATCACGTCCGTGTCAAGTAGTCCGAAACGATTCTGCATGTACTACTATTACTCCACACATCGACCGCTATCCAGCATGCATCTAGAGTATTAAGTTCAAAAGAACGGAGTAACGCATTAAGCAAGATGACATGATGTAGAGGGATAAACTCAAGCAATATGATATGAACCCAATCTTTTTATCCTCGATGGCAAAAATACAATACGTGCCTTGCTGCCCCTACTATCATTGGGAAAGGACACTGCAAGATTGAACCCAAAGCTAAGCACTTCTCCAATTGCAAGAAAGATCAATCTAGTAGGCCAAACTAAACCGATAATTTGAAGAGACTTGCAAAGATATCAAATCATGCATATAAGAATTCAGAGAAGAACCAAATAATATTCATAGATAATCAAGTTCATAACTCCACAATTCATCGGATCTCGGCAAACACACCGCAAAAGAATATTACATCGAATAGATCTCCAAGAACATCGAGGAGAACATGGTATTGAGAATCAAAGAGAGAGAAGAAGCCATCTAGCTAATAACTATGGACCCGAAGGTCTATCGTAAACTACTCACGCTTCATCGGAGAGGCAATAGTGTTGATGTAGAAGCCCTCTATGACTGATTCCCCCTCCGGCAGATCGCCGGAAAAGGCCCCAAGATGCGATCTCACGGGAACAGAAGGTTGCGGTGGTGAAAAAGTGGTTTCGTGGCTCCCCTTGATGTTTCTAGGGTATAAGAGTATATATAGGTGAAAGAAGTATGTCAGTGGAGCTACGATGTGCCCATGAGGGTGGGGGCGTGCCTACCCCCTTGGGCACGCCCTCCTCCCTCCTGGCCTCCTTGTAGAGTTCCAGACTTCAACTCCAAGTCTTTTGGATTGCTTTTGGTCCAAGAAAGATCCTCGCGAAGGTTTCATTCCGTTTGGACTCCATTTGATATTCCTTTTATGTAAAACACTAAAATAGGAAAAAAAGTAGAAACTGGCACTAGGCCTCTGGTTAATAGGTTAGTCCCAAAAATAATATAAAAGAGCATATTAAAGCCCATTAAACATCCAAAACAGATAATATAATAGCATGGAACAATAAAAAATTATAGATACATTGGAGACGTATCAGCCACCTTCATGGATAATCGCCAGTGGTATGACCCGGCCCCTCCTGGGCGGTTCATACCCAGTATTTATATCCCCAACAGTAAGTGTTTTGCTCCGTTCTCCAGGCTAGCCAGACTGTTGGGATATGAGTATACTGACACTACTATAGACCATGGCTACAATATCCATGACAAAGGGGTCTATCAGGCTCTTCACTTGGCTGGTTTATATCCTCCGTCCGGAAATGTGGGTTCTGTTGGTGATCTTCTGCCTTCCTATGATATCATGCAACGAATCTTTCAGGAAATTCTTGCTGTCAAAGTGGGTGACCAAAACAAGATTCGTGGCCACCTCATCAACCTTCTTCACGACACTTGTCACAACTCCGAGCAGGGCCCCATTGATGTGATGGACTTTATGTGGCATGAAATGTACAGTGTGGTGATGAACCACAAGGTTCCTATCTATGCTCCCTATATTACTGCCTTGATTACTAAGATTGCTCCTGCCGCATTTGCAGGTCGGCGTCTGACTGTTCACTCCAGTGTTAGCTTGTTAGTTAAGAAGGGCAAGTCAACTGTTAATGAGGGAGATGATGATGAGGAAGAGGAGCTACATGCTGGAGATCCACACAACTTTGAGCTTCGCCCTGGCTCTCATGCTTTTCGTCATGGGGAGCCCAGTGTCTCCGGGTCAAGGCGGAGCAACAAACTTTGGCATCTTCTCAAGAACATGTTCTGTATGCAGCAAGATATGCACAAGAAGCAATGGTAGGAGCACAAGTCTAGGAAGGATAGCATGAAGGCTCTTAAGGATGGTATGTGTGCATCTGGCATGACCCTTGCTCACGGTTCTGAGTCTAATATGATTCTGTTTGATAGATACCAGTCCAAGTTTGCTCGGTTTGATGTCGAAGCTGGAGATGAAGCCTCTTCTCACTGCCCTAATGGTCAATGTCTTCTGGAGAGTCGTCTGGCGACCCCTCTGCGTCCCTTTCCTAGGGGTTGTCTGTGGAAGCCTCCATTTTTCCTTTTTGCCATCTTTATGACAACAGGGGGAGGTGTTGTGTTGCTTAATAGGCTTATCGTTTATCGTTCTCATCTTTTTATCATTTGCCTATTTTATGTTGCTTGGTGAACCATTGAGAACCGTTGAACCTTTGCTCTTATTTGCTCCTATTTGAATCATAGCTTGTTATTCGAACCTATTATGTTCCCTTAACTACATATCTTTGTGCGAGCATTTTATGGCAATAGGTTTACATGGCATATTCTATACTCTCATATTGTGAGCGACATCTATCAGGCAATGATATATCCATATTTGTCTCGTCACTATGAAAAACAAGGTTAGTAAAACGTTCCATGTCGATATATCATTCTTGTGTGGGTATGCACAGTGTTAAGGGGAGCTCTTTCTAACCATGTCATTTAACTCAAATGCAACCCTACAATAAGGCATGGGTTGTGGGCTACCTTTCATTAAAACTGCTTTATATCATATATATACTTTATGTGTCTACTCTCTCAAGCATTGTTGTCATCTATGTCAAAAAGGGAGAGATTGAAAGTGCATTGTTGCACTAAATTGTTTTCAACATCTATGACAACTTCATTTGTGTTTCTAACCACATGCTCTTGTATAAACAACAACGATTAAATTGAAGTGAAGCATGGATGGTTATTTCCCCTCCTATCGAAGAAAGGAAAATTGGAGTGCCCAAGAAAAGTGGAGTACCATAGTGTTTTCTTATTTCTTGAGTCCTTAGGGCAGCCGCACTTTTTAAGAGGGGGTGCATCATAAAAACATCTAGGAATCAATTTCTCCTCTCACATGATCTGAAAAATCTCACAGAGAGAAGCTTTTGTTCATGCCGGAACTTCCGGGACAGCTGGAACGCATGGGGACCGGAAGGTCCGGGTGAAGGACATATGCCCTAGAGGCAATAATAAAGTTATTATTTATTTCCTTATTTCATGATAAATGTTTATTATTCATGCTAGAATTGTATTAACCGGAAACATAATACATGTGTGAATACATAGACAAACATAGTGTCACTAGTATGCCTCTACTTGACTAGCTCGTGAATCAAAGATGGTTAAGTTTCCTAGCCATCGACATGAGTTGTCATTTGATTAACGGGATCATATCATTAGGAGAATGATGTGATTGACTTGACCCATTCCGTTAGCCTAGCACTTGATCGTTTAGTATGTTGCTATTGCTTTCTTCATGACTTATACATGTTCCTGTAACTATGAGATTATGCAACTCCCATTTACCGGAGGAACACTTTGGGTGCTATCGAACGTCACAACGTAACTGGGTGATTATAAAGGAGTACCACAGGTGTCTCCAATGGTACATGTTGGGTTGGCGTATTTCGAGATTAGGTTTTGTCACTCTGATTGTCGGAGAGGTATCTCTGGGCCCTCTCGGTAATGCACATCACTATAAGCCTTGCAAGCAATGTAGCTAATGAGTTAGTTACGGAATGATGCATTACATAACGAGTAAAGAGACTTTCCAGTAACGAGATTGAACTAGGTATTGGATACGGACGATCGAATCTCGGGCAAGTAACATACCGATGACAAAGGGAACAACGTATGTTGTTATGCGGTTTGACCGATAAAGATCTTCGTAGAATATGTAGGAGCCAATATGAGCATCCAGGTTCCACTATTGTTTATTGACCGAGAATAGTTCTAGGTCATGTCTACATAGTTCTCGAACCCGTAGGGTCCGCGCGCTTAAGGTTTCGATGACAGTTTTATTATGAGTTTATGAGTTTTGATGTACCGAAGGAGTTCGGAGTCCCGGATGAGATTGGGGACATGACGAGGAGTCTCGAAATGATCGAGACGTAAAGATCGATATATTGGATGACTATATTCAGAGTTCGGAAAGGTTCCGAATGATTCGGGTATTTATCGGAGTACGGAGAGTTACGGGAATTCGCCGGGGAGAAGTATTGGGCCTTATTGGGCCATACGGGAAAGAGAGAGGGGCTGCCTAGGGCACGCCCCCCCCCCCCATGGCCTAGTACAAATTGGACTAGGGGGAGGGGCCGCACCCCCTCCTTCCTTCCTTTCTCTCTTCCCCTTCCTTGTCTCCTACTCCTACTACTTGGAAGGACTCCTAGTTGTACTAGGAAAAGAGGAATCCTACTCCCGGTGGGAGTAGGACTCCCCTAGGGCGCGCCATAGAGAGGTCCGGCCCTCCCCTCCTCCACTCCTTTATATACGGGGGCAGGGGGCACCCCATAGACACACAAGTTGATCTATGGATCGTTCCTTAGCCGTGTGCGGTGCCCCCCTCCACCATATTCCACCTCGGTCATATCGTGGCGGAGTTTAGGCGAAGCCCTGCGCCGGTAGAACATCATCATCGTCACCATGCCGTCGTGCTGACGGAACTCATCCCCGAAGCTTTGCTGGATCGGAGCCCGGGGATCGTCATCGAGCTGAACGTGTGCTGAACTCGGAGGTGCCGTACGTACGGTGCTTGGATCGGTCGGATCGTGAAGACGTACGACTACATCAACCGCGTTGTCATAACGCTTCCGCTTACGGTCTACAAGGGTACGTGGACAATGCTCTCCCCTCTTGTTGCTATGCCATCACCATGATCTTGCGTGTGCGTAGGAAATTTTTTGAAATTACTATGTTCCCCAACAGTGGCATCCGAGCCTGGTTTTATGCGTAGATGTCATATGCACGAGTAGAACACAAGTGAGTTGTGGGCGATACAAGTCATACTGCTTACCAGCATGTCATACTTTGGTTCGGCGGTATTGTGAGATGAAGCGGCCCGGACCGACATTACGCGTACGCTTACGCGAGACTGGTTTCACCGTTACGAGCACTCGTGCTTAAAGGTGGCTGGCGGGTGTCTGTCTCTCTCATTTTAGCTGAATCGAGTGTGGCTACGCCCGGTCCTTGCGAAGGTTAAAACAGCACTAACTTGACGAACTATCGTTGTGGTTTTGATGCGTAGGTAAGAACGGTTCTTGCTAAGCCCGTAGCAACCACCTAAAACTTGCAACAACAAAGTAGAGGACGTCTAACTTGTTTTTGCAGGGCATGTTGTGATGTAATATGGTCAAGACGTGATGCTATATTTTATTGTATGAGATGATCATGTTTTGTAACCGAAGTTATCGGCAACTAGCAGGAGCCATATGGTTGTCGCTTTATTGTATGAAATGCAAACGCCCAGTAATTGCTTTACTTTATCACTAAGTGGTAGCGATAGTCGTAGAAGCAATAGATGGCGTAAACGATAACGATGCTATGATGGAGATCAAGGTGTCGCGCCGGTGACGATGGTGATCACGACGGTGCTTCGGAGATGGAGATCACAAGCACAAGATGATGATGGCCATATCATATCACTTATATTGATTGCATGTGATGTTTATCCTTTATGCATCTTATCTTGCTTTGATTGACGGTAGCATTTTAAGATGATCTCTCACTAATTATCAAGAAGTGTTCTCCCTGAGTATGCACCGTTGCCAAAGTTCGTCGTGCCCAGACACCATGTGATGATCGGGTGTGATAAGCTCTACGTCCATCTACAATGGGTGCAAGCCAGTTTTGCAGACGTAGAATACTCAGGTTAAACTTGACGAGCCTGGCATATGCAGATATGGCCTCGGCACACGGAGACCGAAAGGTCGAGCGTGAATCATATAGTAGATATGATCAACATAGTGATGTTCACCATTGAAAACTACTCCATCTCACGTGATGCTTGGTTATGGTTTAGTTGATTTGGATCACGTAATCACTTAGAGGATTAGAGGGATGTATATCTAAGTGGGAGTTCTTAAGTAATATGATTAATTGAACTTTAATTTATCATGAACTTAGTCCTGGTAGTATTTTGCAAATTATGTTATAGATCAATAGCTCGCGTTATTGCTTTCATATGTTTATTTTGATATGTTCCTAGAGAAAATTGTGTTGAAAATGTTAGTAGCAATGATGCGGATTGGATCCGTGATCTGAGGTTTATCCTTATTGCTGCACAGAAGAATTATGTTCTTAATGCACCGCTAGGTGATAGACCTATTGCAGGAGCAGATGCAAACGTTAGAACGTCTAGCTAGCTCAATATGATAACTACTTGATAGTTTAGTGCACCATGCTTAAACGGCTTAGAATCGGGACTTCAAAGACATTTTGAGCGTCATGGACCATATGAGATGATCCAGGAATTGAAGTTAATATTTCAAGCAAATACCCGAGTTGAGAGATATGAAGTCTCCAACAAGTTCTATAGCTAAAAGATGGAGGAGAATCGCTCAACTAGTGAGCATGTGCTCAGATTGTCTGAGTACTTCAATCGCTTGAATCAAGTGGGAGTTAATCTTCCAGATAAGATAGTGATTGTCAGAATTCTCTAGTCACCATTACTAAGTTACTAGAACTTCGTGATGAACTATAGTATGCAAGGGATGACAAAAACGATTCCCGAGCTCTTCGTGATGTTGAAATCGACGAAGGTAGAAATCAAGAAAGAGCATCAAGTGTTGATGATTGACAAAGATCACAAGTTTCAAGAAAAGGGCAAAGGGAAAGAAAGGGAAACTTCAAGTAGAATGGCAAACAAGTTGTCACTCCCATGAAGAAGACCAAAGCTGGACCAAAGCCTGAAACTGAGTGTTTACACTGCAAAGGAAATGGTCACTGGAAGTAGAAATACCCTGAATATTTGGTGGATAAGAAGGATGGCAAAGTAAACAAGGGTATATTTGATATACAGGTTATTGATGTGTGCCTTACTAGTGTTTATAGTAGCCCCTGAGTATTTGATACTTGTTCAGTTGCTAAGATTAGTAACTCGAAACAGGAGTTACAGAATAAACAGAGACTAGTTGAAGGGGAAGTGACGATGAGTGTTGGAAGTAGTTCCAAGATTGATATGATCATCATCGCACACTCCCTATACTTTCGGGATTAGTGTTAAACCTAAATAAATGTTATTTGGCGTTTGCGTTGAGCATGAATATGATTTGATCATGTTTATTGCAATACGTTTATTCATTTAAAATCAGAGAATAATTGTTGTTCTGTTTACATGAATAAAACCTTCAAATGGTCATACACCCAATGAAAATAGTTTGTTGGATCTCGATCGTAGTGATACACATATTCATAATATTGATGCCAAAAGATACAAAGTTAATAATGATAGTGCAACTTATTTGTGACACTGCCGTTTGGGTCATATCAGTGTAAAGCGCATGAAGAAACTGCATAAATATGGATTTTCGGAATCACTTGGTTATGAATCATTTGATGCTTGCGAACCGTGCCTTTTGGGCAAGATGACTAAAACTCCGTTCTCCGGAACAATGGAACAAGCTATTGACTTATTGGAAATAATACATACCGATGTATGCGGTCCAGTGAGTGTTGATGCTTGTGGCAAGTATCGTTATTTTCTGACCTTCACAAGATTATTTGAGCAGATATGGGTATATCTACTTGATGAAACATAAGTCTGAAATAATTGAAAGGTTCAAAGAATTTCAGAGTGAAGTGGAAAAATCATCGTAACAAGAAAATAAAGTTTCTGCGATCTGATTGCGGAGACGAATATTTGAGTTACGAGTTTGGTCTTCAATTAAAACAATGTGGAATAGTTTCACAGCTCACGCCACCTGGAACACCACAACGTTATGGTATGTCCGAACGTCGTAACCGCACTTTATTGGATATGGTGCGATCTATGATGTCTCTTACTGATTTACCACTATTGTTTTGGGGTTATGCATTATAGACAGCTGCATTCACGTTAAAAGGGCACCATCTAAATCCGTTGAGACGACACCGTATGAACTATGGTTTAGCAGTAAACCTAAGCTGTCATTTCTTAAAGTTTGGAGTTACGATGCTTATATGAAAAAGTTTTTCAACCTGATAAGCTCAAACCCAAATCGGAGAAGTGCATCTTCATAGAATACCCAAAGGAAACTGTTGGGTAATCCTTCTATCACAGATCCGAAGGCAAAACATTCATTGCTAAAAATGGATCCTTTCTAGAGAAGGAGTTTCTCTTGAAAGAAGTGAGTGGGAGGAAAGTAGAGCTTGATAAGGTAATTTGTACCTTCTCCCGAATTGGAAAGTAGTTCATCATAGAAATCAGTTCCAGTGATTCCTACACCAATTAGTGAGGAAGCTAATGATGATGATCATGAAACTTCAGATCAAGTTACTACAAAACCTCGTAGGTCTTCCAGAGTATGATCCGCACCAAAATGGTACGGTAATCCTGTTCTGGAAGTCATGTTACTATACCATGATGAACCTACGAATTATGAGGAAGCGATGATGAGCTTAGATTCCACGAAATGGCTTGAGGCCATGAAATCTGAGATGGGATCCATGTATGAGAACAAAGTGTGGACTTTGGTGGACTTGCGCGATGATCAGCAAGCCATAGAAAATAAATGGATCTTCAAGAGGAAGACGGACGCTGATAGTAGTGTTACTATCTACAAAGCTAGACTTGTCGAAAAAGGTTTTTGACAAAGTTCAAGGTGTTGAATACAATGAGACTTTCTCACTCGTATCACTGCTTAAAAGTCTGTCCGAATCATGTTAGCAATTGCCATATTTTATGAAATTTGGCAAATGGATGTCAAAACTACATACCTTAATGGATTTATTAAAGAAGAGTTGTATATGATACAACCAGAAGGTTTTGTCAATCCTAAAGGTACTAACAAAATATGCAAGCTCCAGCTATCCATCTATGGACTGGTGCAAGCATCTCGGAGCAGGAATATACGCTTTGATAAGTTGATCAAAGCATATAGTTTTATACAGACTTGCGGTGAAGCCTGTATTTACAAGAAAGTGAGTGGGAGCACTACAACATTTATGATAAGTATATGTGAATGACATATTGTTGATCGGAAATAATGTAGAATTATTCTGCAAAGCATAAAGGAGTGTTTGAAAGGAGTTTTTTTTTCAAAGAAAGACCTCAACAAAGCTACTTACATATTGAGCATCAAGATCTATTGAGATAGATCAAGACACTTGATAAGATTTTCAATAAGTACATACCTTGATAAATTTTTGAAATGGTTCAAAATGGAACAGTCAAAGAAGGAGTTCTTGCCTGTGTTGCCAGGTGTGAAGTTGAGTAAGACTCAAGACCCGACCATGGCAGAAAATAGAAAGAGAATGAAAAGTCATTCCCTATGCCTCGGTCATAGGTTCTATAAAGTATGCTATGTTGTGAACCAGACATATTGTATACCTTGCTCTGAGTTTGGCAAAGGAATACAATTTTGATCTAGGAGTAGATCACTGGACATTGGTCAAGAATATCCCTAGTAAGGACTAAGGAAATATTTATCGATTATGGAGGTGATAAAAGAGCCCGTCGTAAAGAGTTACATCGGTGCAAGCTTTCACACCGATCCAGATGACTCTAAGTCTCAATCTGGATACATACTGAAAGTGGGAGCAATTAGCTAGAGTAGCTCCGTGTAGAGCATTGTAGACATAGAATATTTGCAAAATACATACGGCTCTGAATATGACAGACCCGTTGACTAAGCTTCTCTCATGAGCAAAACATGATCACACCTTACACTCTTTGGGTGTTAATCACATAGCGATGTGAACTAGATTATTGACTCTAGTAAACCCTTTGGGTGTTGGTCACATGACGATGTGAACTATGGGTGTTAATCATATACAGATATGAATATTGGTGTTAAATCACATGGCAATGTGAACTAGATTATTGACTCTAGTGCAAGTGGGAGACTGAAGGAAATATGCCCTAGAGGCAATAATAAAGTTATTATTTATTTCCTTATTTCATGATAAATGTTTATTATTCATGCTAGAATTGTATTAACCGGAAACATAATACATGTGTGAATACATAGACAAACATAGTGTCACTAGTATGCCTCTACTTGACTAGCTCGTGAATCAAAGATGGTTAAGTTTCCTAGCCATCGACATGAGTTGTCATTTGATTAACGGGATCATATCATTAGGAGAATGATGTGATTGACTTGACCCATTCCGTTAGCCTAACACTTGATCGTTTAGTATGTTGCTATTGCTTTCTTCATGACTTATACATGTTCCTGTAACTATGAGATTATGCAACTCCCGTTTACCGGAGGAACAATTTGGGTGCTATCAAACGTCACAACGTAACTGGGTGATTATAAAGGAGAACTACAGGTGTCTCCAATGGTACATGTTGGGTTGGTGTATTTCGAGATTAGGTTTTGTCACTCCGATTGTCGGAGAGGTATCTCTGGGCCCTCTCGGTAATGCACATCACTATAAGCCTTGCAAGCAATGTAGCTAATGAGTTAGTTACGGAATGATGCATTACATAACGAGTAAAGAGACTTGCCAGTAACGAGATTGAACTAGGTATTAGATACCGACGATCGAATCTCGGGCAAGTAACATACCGATGACAAAGGGAACAACGTCTGTTGTTATGCGGTTTGACCGATAAAGATCTTCGTAGAATATGTAGGAGCCAATATGAGCATCCAGGTTCCGCTATTGGTTATTGACCGAGAATAGTTCTAGGTCATGTCTACATAGTTCTCGAACCCGTAGGGTCCGCACGCTTAAGGTTTCGATGACAATTTTATTATGAGTTTATGAGTTTTGATGTACCGAAGGAGTTCGGAGTCCCGGATGACATCGGGGAAATGACGAGGAGTCTCGAAATGGTCGAGACGTAAAGATCGATATATTGGACGACTATATTCGGAGTTCGGAAAGGTTCCGAATGATTCGGGTATTTATCGGAGTACCGGAGAGTTACGGGAATTCGCCGGGGAGAAGTATTGGGCCTTATTGGGCCATACGGGAAAGAGAGAGGGGCTGCCTAGGGCAGGCCGCGCCCCCCCCCCCCCATGGCCTAGTCCGAATTGGACTAGGGGGAGAGGCCGCACCCCCTCCTTCCTTCCCTTCTCTCTTCCCCTTCCTTGTCTCCTACTCCTACTACTTGGAAGGACTCCTAGTTGGACTAGGAAAAGGGGAATCCTACTCCCGGTGGGAGTAGGACTCCCCTACGGCGCGCCATAGAGAGGGCCGGCCCTCCCCTCCTCCACTCCTTTATATACGGGGGTTGGGGGCACCCCATAGACACACAAGTTGATCTACGGATCATTCCTTAGCCGTGTGCAGTGCCCCCCTCCACCATATTCCACCTCGATCATATCGTCGCGGAGTTTAGGCGAAGCCCTGCGCCGGTAGAACATCATCATCGTCACCACACCGTCGTGCTGACGGAACTCATCCCCGAAGCTTTGCTGGATCGGAGCCCGGGGATCGTCATCGAGCTGAACGTGTGCTGAACTCGGAGGTGCCGTACGTTGGTGCTTGGATCGGTCGGATCGTGAAGACATACGACTACATCAACCGCGTTGTCATAACGCTTCCGCTTATGGTCTACAAGGGTACGTGGACAATGCTCTCCCCTCTGGTTGCTATGCCATCACCATGATCTTGCATATGCGTAGGAATTTTTTTGAAATTACTACGTTCCCCAACACCGGGAGGGGTCCGGGAAGCTTCTGGGCCACCCAGAGAAACTGCTCTTTTGTGCAAACTCTTTGTGTATTCTGGAACCTTACCGAACCCTGGCCGGAACTTCCAGGACGGCCGGAACTTCCGGGCGCTGGAACTTCCGTCCCCTATTCTAATAGCTTCCGGGGTACTACAGAGTGGATGCAAACTCTCTGTGTAGCTCGGAACCTGGCCGGAACTTGGCCGGAACTTTCGTGCGTGGCCGGAACTTCCTAGATACGCAGAAACCTGCCTCCAACGGCCAGATTACGTCCCCACCTATAAATAGTCTTCTTCTTCCTCACGAAGAAGGTGACGACTCCATTTCTCTCACCTCCATTTTCAGACCTTGATTTCTTGAAGATCTCCCTCTTTAGCCACCCAAATCTCTTGATCTTTTGAGGAGCAAAGGAGAAGTGCCCGATCTACACATTCACCAAAGTGAAAGTTGATTTCCCCTTGTTTTTGTGGTGCATCTTGTTACTCTTGGAGGTTGGAGACTCCTAGGTAGTAGGAGTGCTCCGGCGAGGAATCGTTCATTGTGATTACCCCCGGAAAGTTTGTGATGGTTTGGAGACCAGCCCAAGGTCAACCACTAGTGGTTGAGAATCGCCTTCATGGTGATATCTCAAAGAGAGAATAGGGTGAGCCTTCGTGGCGTTGGTGTGCCTTCGTGGTAACATGCACCTCTCTAAACGGTGACGTAGCTACCCTCCAAGGAAGTGAACATCGGCATACATCCTCGTCTCTCGCAGTTGCGGTTATTCCAAATCCTAGCTCTCTACTTATGGTTACTTGTCTCTTAGTCTTTACTTATCTTGTATTGTGCTTGCTTTCTCATATACTTGTGGTATCGGTTACCTTGCTTAGCTCTTAGTATCATATTTGCAATTGTTAGGCTCACCGTCATATTCCGCATTATTGCCTAAAATTGCTAAGTAAGAATTAAAATTTGTAATTGTACCTATTCACCCCCCCCCCTCTAGGTCCATCTTGATCCTTTCAATATCGCTCCATGATTGGATCCTTGCTTTACCTTTGTGCATCTAAACCGGATATTATGTTGAGTGTGGGAATGTTTGCAAGGTTCCAAGCCACACCTAAGTAAAGCCACTATGTGGCGGTCAAGCAAATCTTTTGATATCCAGCTCATACCCCAAACTTTAGCCTATGGTACCCCAAAGGAGCAAACTTTGATCTCATGGGTTATTTGGACTCGGATTGGGCACGAGATGTTGTGGGTAGGAAGTCAACTTCTGGAGGGTGCCAATTCCATGGTCACTCTTTGGTGAGTTGGTCTTCAAAGAAGCAAAATTGTGTGTCCCTCTCATCCACTAAGGCTGAGTATGTAGCCATCGCAAGTTGTTGTGCACAATTGCTATGGATGAGGCAAACTTTAAAGGATTATGGTGTAACTTGTAACAAAGTGCCTCTTCTATGTGACAATGAGAGTGCAATCAAGATCTCCCGCAACCCAGTGCTGCATACCAAGATAAAGCACATGGAGATCCGTCATCATTTCATCCGGAATCATATCAAGCACGAGGAGATTGAGAATATCTACTCAACACTCAAGAGAAACTAGCAGATATCTTCACGAAGCCTTTGGATGAAGCAAGATTTTGTGAGTCATGAGCTAAATATCATTGATTCGAGCAATGTGACTTGAATCTAGGCACACCCCGCCATATTCATCATATTATCTTGTTCTAGATGTAGGCATGGACATAGGGGAGTGGTGTTCTCTCAATGAACTCTCTCTCCCCCCATTATGCATAAATCGATCAAGTTTTTCACATTAGCCATTTTTATGGTACTTGTGCTTCAAAGATGAGTTTTGGTCATGGGCTCAAGGTTAATATCTTTGTGGTGCCATACCAATTGACTCAAACATAGGTGGCTTCGGCCACCACCCTCTCATTGAGAGGTAGCTACTCGAGTTGGTCCTATTTGGATTAGTCCTTGTTTGTGTTTTGAGTCACTCCAAGTTTGATCTTTTCTAGTTTGTGTTTTTGAACTCGAAGTGCCTCTTCCCTTTTGCTGGAGTTTTTGAGTCTCCATCCCAAACTATCTCATCCACAACCTCTCTATAGTTTGCATAAGCCACCTCTTTTACCTTGATCTTGCTTGCTCCCGCCTGCGTGGTACTACCGCCGGGGTCTGGGCGGTACTACCGCTTGTAAGCGGCACTGCCACCAAGCCTCATGGTAGTACCGCTGGGGTCTGGGTGGTACTACCGCTTGTAAGCGGTACTGCAATAGAGCCTCACGGTACTACCACTCAAGCGGTACTACCACGGTCTCCTGCCGTGCAGTAGTACCAGGGCGGTACTACCCCCCCCCCCCCCCGAGCGATACTACCTCTCTTGAGTGGGTGCGGGGGTTATGAGTCAGGCAGGAGGAGTTCCAACTCCCCCATACCCATTCGTCTCTCTCCCCCTGATCCTCTCTTCTCACAGGCGATGAACAAGCTCTGGGGGGCCGCCACCGGGCCGCCGATTATGGGCTGTCTTCCATGATTTCGTCCCGTGGGATTGATTCCCACCTTCTCCTCTTGCCATGGATGCTGGTATTGCCCTCTTTTTCCTCTCCTATGGTTCTATTTATTGAATCTAAGTTTAGGGAAATATGGATTGCATTCATCATTTTTTGGCCATAGGACGTGGGAGACTGCTAGATTAGGTGGATTGAAGATTGACCCACGAAGAATTTGAATTTGACATCTCCGGTAGTACCAGAACTCATCGCGGCAGTGGCCAGCCCGCTGACATCCGCCTCGAGTGGTACTACTGCTCCCTTGGAGCGGTACTATTGTTTGTAGGCAGTACTTTCGTTGTGAGGCATGGTACTATCGCCCAGAGCTGTCTACTTTGATTTTTCTTCGCTCAACCTTCAATCTCGTTTATCTCTTTTTCTTTGGATTATGCAATACGTTTTCACCTGCTTTTCCCTCTTGTTGTCTTGTGGTTTTTAGGTGGTGGTACCTCCGGGCATCAAGCTCGAGACAAGAACCCGACTCATACTAGTGGCTCCAAGCGCTAACGTTCATCTGATATGCCAGAAAGTGAACCAAGTGAGCAGCCTAGGCAGAGGGTTAAGGTGATGGCGTCGAGGAACAAGGGAACCAAGACAACAAATGAAGCGTCAGCACGGGAGTTCCATCTCTCTCGTAAGAGCAATCCTTACCGCTTGCCTCCAGAACCATCTCTTTCCAATTGTCGGTTTTGGAACAAGATGCAAGAGTCGATTTATCATGATGTTCTGAAAGGCAAGAAGAACTTGTTTGTGAAAGTCAAGTCCATTGATCTCACCCACATGGAGAGCACTTAGACTATTTTGGAGAGGCTTTGCAGAGGTGTGAAGAGCTGGATTTCAAGCGGATTATCACCTTCAACAAGGACTTTGGTCCAGAGCTTGTGGCTCAGTTTTATGCCACGGTGCATTTTGGGCATGATGAAACAAGGACACTCACTTGGATGACCAATGGTAGGCGTCTATCGGCTCAATGGAAGGACTTCATGGATAGTTTATCTTATAATGATCAGGGGGACCAAACCCAATTGGGTTTCGTCCTCACAAGGAGAGTGCTGCTTCTCACAAATCAGTTCTTTGGCCTTACTCCACTCGGGAAGTTTTAGACACTGGGAAGGTATCCTATGAGCTATGCCCCTTTCTTGATATCATGCATCAGATCTCCCGACACTCTCTATCTCCTCGCATTGGAAGCTTGGATATGGTGCACTCTTATCTTGTGGACTTGCTTCTCTTCTGCTAGAAGGAGAAGGGATCTCCAATGGTGTTGGACATTTCCAACGTTATGTGGTCAGAGCTTCACTCTATTATGATGGAGCGTAAGTGCCCCATCTATTGCCCTTAATTGATGTAGCTCATTGAGGACAGATGGAATGTTGCCTTCCCTACCGAGGCACTTCTCACTGGGTATTTGGTCTCCCATGATGTTGTTCAGCTAAGGCAGAAGGAAAAATGGGGTTTTACTATGCCGGTTCCTCCAGAGACTGAGACCATTGGGTCTGAGGATGATGATGATGGGCCAAACTTTGAGCCATCGACCGAGGAGCCATCTTCGGCTAAAAAGCTCAGTCATAAGATGAAGTTGTTCCGCTTTAAGGCTAAGGGTCAGTACAGGGCACATGTGGATGCTAAGAAGGCCCGCGATCGAGACAAGGCCATTATGAGGCAGGTTGCCTTGAAATCACTAGTGGATCCAAGGACAAGATCATAGATGAGGAGGCTTGGATCTCTCAGAACTACAAGTGGTCTGATTCAGATAAGGAAGATGAAGGTCCGTCACATGCTGCAGAGGATTCTGAGGAGGAGAAGCACAATTGGTGATGTCGTTGAGTGTTGCTACCACCTTTGTCTTAGTGGTGCCCTTTTCCCTTTTGGTGTCTCGATGCCAAAGGGGGAGAGAGTTTAGGTATTTGCTGAGTCACGATTGTGTCTTATTTGCTTGCTTTTCTCTCTCATCAACTCTTTTATCGTATTGCTTTGGCTTGTGTTTGTGAGACTTGGAGACCGAGACTTATGCTACCCTTTTTATCCTTTATGTCCAGTACCTTGTTTTCTTGTGAGATATTATGCTTATCATGTGCCCCATCTTCATGCTCACATGCTATTCCTTGCATCATTGTTTATCTCTCTTATATTAGTTGATGCTAGTGTAGCCTATCTATAAAATATAGGGGGAGTGTTGATCCTAATGTCGGCGCTTTACATTCCAAAAGCATACTTAATTAGCGCACACATCTAGGGGGAGCCCGTCTATTTACATATTTTACTGTGACTACTCTTGTGCAAATACCGCATTGTCATCAATCCACCAGAAACGTGGAGATTGTTAGGGCATATTTCTCCCTTAGTGGTTTTGGTGATTGGTGACAATGCTTTTGCGGACTAATCGTGTGCATCGAGCATTTTAGATATTTGATCATATGGCACAAGACGATTCGAACCCCTCGGAGTTTTAGAGTGAAGACGGTTTTCTTTCATGCGTTCTTTTGTGGTGGACTTGAGTCGTAGGAAAACCATACTATCAAGAGAGTGTCCACCGCGGAAAGGTTTGGGGAAATCATCATGTACACATTCTACTTTGCACCCCGTTGTCTTTCACTTTGATGGAGTTCTCCCTCCGTTTTGCAGAAGGGCGGTTGGAGAGCTGCCAGCGGTAGTACCGCTCCTTGTACCGCGCGTCTATTGCCATCTACTTGGGTCTCGATTCTTCGTGTTGGGTTGCATGGTAGTCCAGCAGTAGTCTCTCTGGCTCACTTCTGTGGAACCCCTTTTGACCCAGTAGAGCAAGCAGAAGTAGGAGCAGTATTACCACTTACAAGCAGTAGTACCGCGCCTACTGCCGCTGCCACTACCGCTACCGCTCGCGGCTCTGCTCTTCAGTGTTCCCCTGTTTTCCTCAGCGGTAGTAGGGAGCGGCAGTACCGGCTGTAAGCGGTAGTATCATCCATTCTTGGCAGTAGTACCGTTGCTACCATACTACCACAACCCATTCTAGCACAGTACAGTTGTGCAACCCCAGAGGTAGTACCGCTGGGCGAGCGGTAGTACCGCTCCGGTGGCAGTACTTGCCCGTGACCTTTGTGTCATTGCACTTACTTTCCTATCACTACCGCTTGGGCAGTAGTACCGCTTATGTGCGGGGTGAGGGCTGCATAACGGTTGGATTTGTCCCCCACTATATAAAGGGGGTCTTCTTCCCCATGAAAACTTACCTCTTCCTCCCCAAACTCCATTGTTGCTCCAAAGCTCATTTTTGCCCCATCTATCTCCCTAGCCAATCAAACTTCTCGATTTTCTAGGGATTGGTTGAGAAGGCCCCTATCTACACTTCCACTAAGAGAAATTTGATTTCCCCACTAATCCCTAATACGTCTCCATCGTATCTACTTTTCCTAACGCTTTTCCTCTTGTTTTGGACTCTAACTTTCATGATTTGAATGAAACTAACCCGGACTGACGCTGTTTTCAGTAGAACTACCATGGGTGTTGTTTTTGTGCAGAAATAAAAGTTCTCGGAATGGAACGAAACTTTGCAAGGATTTTTATATCAATAAAGATAATTTCTGGAGCCAAGAGGCACCTGAGGGGGGCACCTGGGTGGGCACAACCCACCAGGGCGCGCCTGCCCCCCAAGGCGCGCCCAGGTGGGTTGTCCCCACCTAGTGGCCCAATGACCCTGAAACCGACGCTATAAAATCACATTATTCCAGAAAAAAAATCAAGGAGAAAGAATTATCACATTGCACGAGACGGAGCCGCCACCGTCTCCTGTTCTTCATAGGGAGGCCAGATCTATAGTCCGTTTGGGGCTCCGGAGAGGGGGATCTTCGATCTTCATCATCACCAACACATCTCTATCGCCAATTCCATGATGCTCCCCACCGGGAGTGAGTAATTCCTTCGTAGGCTCGCTGGTCGGTGAGGAGTTGGATGAGATTCATCATGTAATCTAGGTAGTTTTGTTAAGGCCTGATCCCTAGTATCCACTATGTTCTAAGATTGATGTTGCTATGACTTTGCTATGCTTAATGCTTGTCACTTTGGGCACGGGTGCCATGATTTCAGATCTGAACCGTTTATGTTATCACCATTATATCCATGTTCTAAATCTGATCTTGCAAGTTATAGTCACCTACTACGTGTTATAATCTGGCAACCCCAGAGTGACAATAGTCGGGACCACTCCTGGTGATGACCGTAGTTTGAGGAGTTCATGTATTCACCATATGTTAATGCTTTGTTCCGGTTCTCTATTAAAAGGAGGCCTTAATATCCCTTAGTTTCCAATAGGACCCCGTTGCCACGGGAGGGTAGGACAAAAGGTATCATCCAAGTTCTTTCCATAAGCACGTATGACTATTTACGGAATACATGCCTACATTATATTTATGAACTGGAGGTAGCGCCATATCGACCTAGGTTATAACTATCTCATGATGAATATCTAAGTCACCTATCCAATGCCTATGAATTTACCTTATATTGTTCGTGCTAAGTTACTACTGTTGCTACTGCTACCGTTACTGCTACAAAATCACTACTATCATTGTTACCGTTACTGCTGTTGATGCTACCATTATCAAAACTATCATACTACTTTGCTACTGATCACTTTGATGCAGATAATTAATCTCCAGGTGTGGTTGAATTGACAACTCAGCTGCTAATACTTGCAAATATTCTTTGGCTTCCCTTGTGTCGAATCTATAAATTTGGGTTGAATACTCTACCCTCGAAAACTGTTGCGATCCCCTATCCTTGTGGGTTATCAATCCCTTGTGGATCTTGTTACTCTTGGGTGTTTGAGAACCCTAGATGGTTGAGGTCACCTCGGAGTCATATTCCATTATGGTGAAGCTTCTGGTGTTGTTGGGAGCCTCCAATTCAGTTGTGGAGATTGCCCCAACCTTGTTTGTAAAGGTTCACTCACCGCCTTCAAGGGCACCACTAGTGGAATCACGACATCTCGCATTGTGTGAGGGCGTGATGAGAATACGGTGGACCTAGTGGCTTCTTGGGGAGCATTGTGCCTCCACACCACTCCAACGGAGACATACTTCCCCTCAAAGGGAAGGAATTTCAGTAACACATCCTCCTCTCCACCGGCTCCACTTGTGGTTGTCTCTTACCTTTACTTTGTGCAAGCTTTACTTGTGTTCTACTTCTTGCTTGCTTGTGTTGTTGCCATTGTTGGCATCATATAGGTTGTTCACCTAGTTGCATATCTAGACAACCTATTTGTTGCTTACCTAATTTGCTAAGAAAAGATAAAAATGGTAGTTACCTATTCACCCCCCTCTAGTCAACCATATCGATCCTTTCAGTTGCACTTGACATTGTCTATGCAAAAGAATCATGGTGGAATTCTTCGTAACCTGCTAGGAGGAAGCACAAAATTTACTCTCCATATTGTAGGGGTTCGCCCTATAAAGGAAATATAGGAGGTGAATGGTTGGCAATTTCCTTGAGGATGATCATTCAAGTTTTACAAATTAGATGAGTCAATGCATTTTATATATTTGGAAAGTTAACCTTTCTTTGTAATATAATTTAGGGCCTCTTTGAATTAACCATTGGAAAATTTGAAATATGTAATTTTTGGTTTATAAGAGTGTAATTTATAGAAATCCTTAGTAACAAAAAATAGTTGAAGGACTATAAGACCCCAAGAAAGATTTCTCTAACGTTATTGACCTATAAGTGTTGCCCATTCAGTGTTCACAATGCGCTAGAACTTCTAAACATAGCTCAAAGTCAAAGGTATTATGATAGAGCTAGCGCCAAAGTTACAACCGAATCAGATATTTTAGACACACACATCACCAGATGAAGATCATGAGACATGCAGCAGAAGTAGTCCAGTGATTGCAACATCACTAGATGTCTACAACAATAGGTCTTCAGTTCCAAAAGAAAACCATCAAGATGTTTGAAAAATTCCATATTTATCCATCCTTGAGTGCTATTAAAAGCTTCACTTGCTAATTGCTCAAACATTTTTACTCCCAACTTTATGCCTTGCAGCTTCCCTGTTTGTCTTCAAGACCGACCAATTTTTTAGCCAGCATGCCAGAAAGTAAACACAAACAAAGGGATCAATGACCCTTTTGTTGTAAAAGAATGCCTCATTTCTCAAATTGCAAAATGGTCTAAAAAGTGTAGAAGTGTCGACAGTAATAAACAAATTCTTACTCTGCTTGTTAAATCATGACAGCTGGTTTCGAAACTGCTCTTGTATGCTCTAGGAACAATATTAACACCAAAGGCACACTCTAAAATATTCCAAATCAACTTGGCAACATAACATTGTAAGAAAATATGATATATTGATTCATCTTTCCCACAACATCGACATGCCCGAACCCTATACCAATCTCTTCTAATCAAGCTATCCTTAGTTAATATAATGTTACATAGGATCTACTTGATAAAGACCTTGCATTTCAAACTGAGTATAAACATTCATAAAAAAATCAAGAGAGCGACATTCATTAGTAACCTCATGTAATAACAACCTAGCAGTAAACACACAACTCATAGTCCGTGCCCACCTAACAGTATCAGGATAACCAGTCAACACAACTGCAGAACATGTTTCAATAATGTTGTGTCATGAATGCAAAGTCACCCCGAGGGTCCTCTGAAATTCAATATTACCCGATCCACTGCTTATCACCCCAGCCACATAAATGTTATGATTGAAGTAAATATCATACAATTTGGGGCATGTTTGGTTGAAAGGCTCACCATCAATCCACCGGTCCTCCAAGATACAGTATTCTCCAATAATCCTTTTGCAACAAAGAGTATTTTTTTCTTCACATCCACAAATCCAGGCCAAAATTGGGATCATCAATCTTATGTCTGATTCCACTAATATATTTATTTATAATATATTTATTCTTTAGGATAGTCTTTGTGTGGTTTCATATTTTTCACAACCATCGTGCCAATGGTTGTGTGCATCTTGCGCTGCAAAGGCCCGAGTACTCCCCTTTTCAAAAGAAACTGCCATTGTGCCATAAGAACTTGGCTCATTAAATCCAGATTGAGTATGCCAAGCCCACTTGGTCTTTAGGCTAACAAACATCTCTCCACTTTACCAAATGATACTTTCTTTTGTTATAATCCTCATGCCAAAGGAATCCAGATCAGAAAGAAATCACGTATTTCTAAATCCATTAAGAATTATGTAAAAAAAGATCATATATGGAGGCATATTAGATAAACAAGATGGGATTAAAGTCAAATCCCTCTCAGTGTCAACATTTTGCCTTGCCAACATTCACATATATGCTCATTTTTTTCAATCGTTCCTCTAGGTCTTATATCTAATTATTTTCTCATCAACAGGGATGCTTAAATATATCATTGGTTGACCTCCTATCTAACATGAAAAAAATCCTATTATATTCCACATAAGAAAAACACACTTTTATTATGAAAGTTTTTTAACCCAATGTTTGCCCACATGCACAAATGATCACCTTTACATTGTGTGCAATAGTTAAATCACCCGACCTCAAAAAATAATAATTAAATCACCCAGTACAAGAAAAGTTAGTGGCATCTGCATACCTCATTCAACTATATTTTCCAAAACCCCTTTCACCATATTAGTTTGTGTAAAATTTTCTAAAAACATAACTAGGGCATCAACTCTTAGATCGAAAACAAAGGGATATGGAATCTCCATGCCTCATCCCTTTAAGTGCAGGGAAATAAGGCTCAACTTTGCCATTGACCTTAACACTTACATGCCCCCCTCTCAGGAGCTTGGCATTATGTTTCTCATGATGTATGGTATCAAGTGCCATTTGTGCCTCATGCAAAATTTTAATCCCAGCCTTTATATCTCATTTTCACAAACTACATGGGATCTTACATTAGCAGCCACTGAATATAATCTATTCGTCAAAACTTCAGTGAAAACTTTGAAACTAGCATTACACAAGCATATCCTTTTGAATCTTTCTAGCTTTTTGGGGTCAAATTGTTATCTCATAATTGAGCCTAGAAATGTCTAGGACACCATTATGGAAATCATCCACTAAACCTTTGATATCCCACTTAATTATCTCCCGGAAATTATGATAGAATTCTAGATAAACCCATCGGGATTGGGAGATCTATTTTGCCAGTTTAACTAGATGTAAGTTGCCTGACTTTTGAATTTGGGCCAGTCAATTCCATTTGGGAAGGAAGGAGGCGGCGGACCACGGAGGCCCGGGGACGCCGACAAGGCCTCGTCTAGGAACGAGTCGTGGCCATTGGCAAGACGACGAAGGCGGGTTCGAAGGTTAACAGTTCAAGATGCGCTGGGGGGGAGGGGGGTTGTCCTCGGGAAATTCTAGTGGATCGTCGGTTTAGAGGATGGCTGGGGGTGGCGCGCCATGGCCAGCGGTGAGGGAAGGGCGGAGTGGCAATGCTGGGAGCCCCGCGGGCGGCGGAGGCTAGCGGGTCAGCCGATAGACGTGGGCAGGAGGTTGAGGAAGGTCATGTGACAGTTCATTTTGCATCGGACAGTTCAGGACAAATGAATTGACTCAATTTTTACAATTTTTTCAGTCAACTGTTCCGTAGCTAAGCCCTTATTTTGCTTCATTTGAAATACAACATGTTTCTCTTCCAAAAGCATTTACAGTGCATAAATACGCAGTAGTAATTATTGACACCAGATTTTTGCACGATCAATAACTTATTTAAGATGACCTCAAATAGAGAAGTGATCTTCATGAAAGAGTTCCGTATTGTAGATATGAACATCTTTGAAGTTTGGGTCATCGCATTCCGATTTCATCTCGAAGACCGAAACTATGCTCAAAGTACTAAGATCTTATATTCAGAGTACAGTTTGGCTGATTAAGCCCCCAAAACGACCTCAAATGGAAATATTATCTACATGGATTGTCTTCGTCTCGTCGAAACGATCGATTTTGATATAAAAATTGTTCCAATCCGAGTTCGTATGCAAAAGTTAGAGCCATCAGAATACAGCCCTGTCAGGAGGCAAAAACTGGCGCGCCCCACCAGACACCCTGTCTGATGGGTAGCGCGAGGGATAGCCTGTTTCGTGCGACCGATTTGACCCTCAAGATGACCTCTGATCAAAAAACGTTCAACATAAAAGTTGTTCGTCTCGTCGAAACGGTCAAGATTGCTTTTGGGCTCGTTTCCATCCGAGATCGTTTACCACCACAAAAAAGACCCGCAAGGTGCAGCCAGTTTAAACCGAACAGTTTTGGAAAGTTCGGACAAAACCAATCCGAATTTGACTAGGGTTTTGGACGTGAATCCAAGCTTTTTCCTTGCACAGGAAGTCCAGCCGCCTCTTATATACCTAAGGGGTGACGGCCGATTGAACAACACACAATCGATCGATCAATCTACCATTTTTTATCTTTTATCTTTTCTCCTTAACCCTAGTTCTTCTTCTACCTCGTTCTTCGTCTGTTCTTCTTATTGCAGGGCGGTGAACCTCGAGGCCCTAGGGGCGATCAGGTCGACCTAGGGCAGCCCATAGCCGCCGCACGTCCAGACAGGGTCCCTCCCGGGCGTGTGGGGTTTCGGGTCCTCAAAAGTACCCGCCGGATTGCCTACGTACCGCGCTTCCGGTCGGGTGTCCTTCGAAGTGAGCTGCGGTGCATCACCCCCGGCGTCGAGGGTACACGGTGACGTGTTCGTGTGCGAACACATTTTTTGGCGACTCCGCAGGGGACGAAGCTTTGAACTGTCTCCGGCCTGTTCTTGCTACGAAGAGATCGTCATCTAGGGTTTGCAATCTACAAAGGTAATATGAATACTCGATTCACTTATGTAGACGCAAATAATGCATATGTTGTTGCTAGATCGTCTAATGAACATAATGTATTGGCTAGCCCTAGTTTTATTAATCATGTATCTAATTATGTGCAACAGCCGATTCAGAATAATCTTCATGCTTCAACTTTATATAATTTTAGCAACATGCAACATATGTATCCCAACTCCCATGCATCGGCAACCCCACAAATCTATATGCCGATGAACAACATGATGAGTTCGGTTAATCAAGTTGAAACACCCAATGTAGGAACTTCCAATGGCATGCAACATAGTGTTTCATCTTTTTATTCATCGGCAACTAATTTGCAACATGTTAATCCAAACATGCCGGTGGATAGGGGAATTGGCCATGCTACTACTAGTTATTCGGCCAATTACCCTCAAACATCGTATGCTACACCTCATGCTACTAGTTTTTTGGCACCATACGCGACTGTTGATGTCCATAATTCGGCTCCACATCTTAATGGTCATGGCCGAATAAGTGAAACTTCTACAGGAGCACAAATGCCTTCACCTACTACCATGGCATATCATGTTCCCCATACACAATTACAGAATTTCGGCAACATCTCATTGCCGAAAGAGTCTAAGAGCATTGGGGGGCAACCATATCCAGACTGGGTAGTTGAGAACAACCTTACATTCTCTTGGGATTTGTGCAACTCCATTCGAAAGGAACTAATAGAAGGCGGGAAGCCTCATGATTTTGCTGCAGTAAAAGCTAGAGTTGTGCAAATGATGCAGTTGCCCAGTCTTGCACCATCCAGTGCACCCCGTAAACAATTGCAAAGTTTTGGCACCTCATTGCCGGGAAAGTCTGAAAGTATTGGGGGGCAATCTCACGAGGAGTGGATGGAAATTGAGATGAAAAAGTTTAAAGCTCGCCAAGCTGAGATGTGGGCTAAAATTAGACGAGAGCGAGAAGCCTTGCAAATTCAAAAAGATAAAGTTATTGATTCAGGTAACAAAGAAAATTCGGTTATTAGAAAAGCTAAATCAAGTAGTATATATTCCGAGTCAATCAAATTCAAAGAGGCAAGCATTATTGAGAAAGGGCATGGAAAGCATAGCAAAACAGCCATATTTGATTTTTCTGAAGTCAATGGAACCTACTTCCTGCCCTATGAGTTCCGTGCCGTAGAAATTGACAAGCTTCAAGGACAAGAACAAGTAGGCAAACAAAGTTCGGCCGACAAAAATCTTCAAAGCAGTGATGCACGGATTCAAGAAAAAGATGATGACAAGGTGTTGGGGAGCCATCCAAAGACGGAGCAAGATGTTCTTCAAATGGCACCACCATCATGCTATCCCAACATATTTGAAGAGGTATGCATAGCGAGTAATTTACCTATTTTCAGATTTGGTCGCAACTTCATTATTGATGCATCTATAAGAAATATTCTCATAAGTAATTTTGAAAGACCAATTAAGAAGGGTAATTTACTTGTTAGCAATAAAATTGTTATGGAACATATTGGTCAAACCATTGCGCCATTTATAAAGACCGATAATGACTTATTGTTACAGCCAAAGCTTTCCCCGTTGCTTTATCTAAAGTTCATATCTAGTTGGATAGCTTTGCTTATTTCGTACTTGGCTTGCACTTGGTCTCAACTGAGACATGTATATTCTAAATATCTTCGTTTCAGAAATTTAAAGCCAAGGTTAAATTCTATTGAGAAAACCGATGCTAATACAATATCTTATCCAAAGACATCGGAGATAGAGTGAAAAACACAATGCATAGCCGAATGGGGAGATTCCAAATCTGAACCATTCGTTTGCTTATTTCCAAAGCCGTTCAAACAGCAAGATCGGCTAGAAAACAAGAAGTATACCTTCAATTCAAGCATGTGTGATCAAATATTTGATTTATTGCTGAAAAATAATTACATTACAATTCTCGATCACCATGTTAAGCCATCAATCCAAGGACGAATGTATTGTAAGTTGCATGATTCGTTCAAACATAATTTTGAGGATTGCAACATGTTTCGGCAAATAGTTAAATCGGCCATTGAAAAAGGACGATTGAAGTTTGTTGAACCACCAAGAGATGACCAATCTATTCCGATTGGTCCCGATGGCAAAAGGTTTTTGCATTGGCTGCTTCAAGCCGATCCATTTAAAGAGAATGTAAAAACTGCAGGTGATGGGATCAAGGTTTCAAGTAAAGAAGTTGTTGAAGAGAATAATGAACATAATCTTGAGGGCGAGAATTCCATCGAAGCTACAATGGAGACGCCAAGGACTGGGGGGCAGCAAGCAAATCTAATGATCGATGAAAGCAAACCAAAAGAAAACAAAGGCCGAAATAAGCGCAAGTGTAAGAGATCAAAAATCACCTTTGCTGAACTATTGGATAAATATCAAAAGATGAGTGAAGAGAAGAATGCTTATCAGCCAAATCATGCAAAGAAACCAAGATCACCCCCAAGGCGCAAATATGAGGATTGGTATTGGCCAAGTGATAATTTTAATGCAACATATTCATATCCTTATTTTGGGCCGCCAATGCCAATGCCGTGGATGCCTCCCTATGCTCATATAGATACATATTCATCATGGGACAGGTATGGTACAAGGGCACATTCTCCATCTTATTCTAGACCATCTCACCAATACTATGCAGCTCCAAGAAGATCAACATTTGAACAATCACGCATCAAAGACCGTTTCAATCATAAGGAATCGGTCCAGAGCTCAAGGAAGAAAAAAGAGGTGGTAAAGCAAGTTTACCGCGTGAAAAGAGATGGTCGTAAGTGTGCTACTTCAGATTTGATCTCAAATAACAAAGAGCCAATTAAAGTGTTGACATTGGCTACAAAAGGCAAAGAAGTGAAACAATCAATTGATAAAAATCAGAGTTCCAAATCTGAGGAAAAGAAGTTGAGGGTGCACAAGGCCCAAAAAGAGTTGTCATTGCTTCAAACAAAATCACAGCCGGGGTGCCCACTCGGCTTATTGTATTGGCGAAAAAAGGAATTACAAAAACTTAGTGCACAAGAGCTGAAAAACAAGATCATGGCATGGATTCCAAAGAGGAGCAGTCAAAATGAAAGTGATGTGCAACCTTCTATTGCAACAAGTGTTACAAAAGTGAAGAAAGAGAAGGATGGAAGCCAAAAACAGTTAAGCCGAAGGTTTCCATCACCCCATCAAAATCTTCGGTTAGCACATCATCCATATTCTTCAACATACCATTGATGCCTTTGCCATGGAATTCATCATCAGGTATGATAAATTACCCTCCCTGGATTTATTTTAATCCATGGAAGCGACATAATTTTCTGCATCATGAGAGGGTATTACCAAATCTCTATACATTTTATTAGCTACATTTTTTCTTGCTAATCCAAAGGGCCGAAATATTTGATTGCTATTTCATTTGTTTATTTCGGCTATACATGATTTGGTGAATGAATTCTACATGGGCATTATGTTGATGGCCGGTATTTATCTATCGCCCTAAGAATATGTCAAAGCATGGCTGATGTAGTATCCTAACATCGTCCTTAGTTCAATTAGAGGCCAAAACGAGGTACATGTTCATTGATATTGCCCTTGTCTTTCTAGTACTATGGAGATTATTTTCGACGGTAAATTTGTGGCAATGGCCAAGGTGTTGGTGTTGCTTATTTATCTCCATATGGAGCTATTTTGTGAAGCCTCAGGCCGCTTATATATTTTTGCACAATCAGCAAAGCCGAATATGCATTGTCATTCGGATTGGAGCTTTGCCTTGATATAGGTGCTATACATATTGAGGCTTCCGGTGATTCGTTATTAGTAGTGCAACAAATATCCAAGGGTTATCAATGTTTTGACGGATCACTTATAGTTTATCTTTTGGTATGTCTAGATGCAAGATTTACCTTGGGTTGCTTTGAAATTGTTCATATATCTAGGCATGACAATTCGAAAGAGTTGGCACAGCAAGCGTCCGGCTACTATGTTACCATGGTGTATTGCATTTCTATCAATAGCCGATGCTAGGTCTTGTCAACATAGGTAAGGCTGAATCGAAGCCCACCGCTTCGGCCACTAATGAAACTTTTATGCAGGCAAAGTAAGGACTGGAGAAAGTTCATTCTTGATTATCTGCAAAATCCTAGCGAAAGGGTGAACAATATGGTTCGGAGGATGGTTTTGATCTATGGAACCTTATCACCGGATTGTTTTAGAAGCTGAGAAGTTTTCACCCAAGTTTGCATCAAGAGGTTCAAAAAAGCAATGGACGATATATACTTGTCATTCTAAGAACATGCAAAATGGCCGATGGAGTGTTGACATCGTCCTTAGAACAAGCTATGCGGAAGTTATTTTTCAGCACACAAACTTTGCCGAAAAACAGGGGGGCATGTGTTGACACCAGATTTTGGCACGATCAATAACTTATTTAAGATGACCTTAAATAGAGAAGTGATCTTCATGAAAGAGTTCCGTATTGTCGATATGAACATCTTTGAAGTTTGGGTCATCGCATTCCGATTTCATCTCGAAGACCGAAACTATGCTCAAAGTACTAAGATCTTATATTCAGAATATAGTTTGGCTGATTAAGCCCCCAAGACGACCTCAAATGGAAAAATTATCTACATGGATTGTCTTCGTCTCGTCGAAACGATCAATTTTAATATAAAAATCATTCTAATCCAAGTTCGTATGCACAAGTTAGAGCCATCGGAATACAGCCCTGTCAGGAGGCAAAAACTGGCGCGCCCCACCAGACACCATGTCTGATGGGTAGCGCGAGGGATAGCCTGTTTCGTGCGACCGATTTGACCCTCAAGATGACCTCTGATCAAAAAACGTTCAACATAAAAGTTGTTCGTCTCGTCGAAACGGTCAAGATTGCTTTTGGGCTCGTTTCCATCTGAGATCGTTTACCACCACAAAAAAGACCCGCAAGGTGCAGCCAATTTAAACCGAACAGTTTTGGAAAGTTCGGACAAAATCAATCCGAATTTGACTAGGGTTTTGGACGTGAATCCAAGCTTTTTCCTTGCACGGGAAGTCCAGCCGCCTCTTATATACCTAAGGGGTGACGGCCGATTGAACAACACACAACCGATCAATCAATCTACCACTTTTTATCTTTTATCTTTTCTCCTTAACCCTAGTTCTTCTTCTTCCTCGTTCTTCGTCTGTTCTTCTTATTGCAGGGCGGCGAACCTCGAGGCCCTAGGGGCGATCAGGTCGACCTAGGGCAGCCCATAGCCGTCGCGCGTCCAGACGGGGTCCCTCCCGGGCGTGTGGGGTTTCGGGTCCTCAAAAGCACCCGCCGGATTGCCTGCGTACCGTGCTTTCGGTCGGGTCTCCTTCGACGTGAGCTGCGGTGCATCACCCCCGACGTCGAGGATACACGGTGACGTGTTCGTGTGCGAACAGTAATTGAAAGCGACAGTTCTGATTTCCGACCCTCCCAATCCAATCCACAATAAACCTCTCCCTCCAAAAATCCATCCATCCATCTTTCCCCTGTGTCCGGCACCGCCACCCTCGCCGCACGGCGCCTCTCCCGCCGCCTCCTCCTCCGCCGCCGCGCCTATTTAACCACCTCACTCGCTCTCCCGCCGGCCCAACTGCAAGCTCCGCCATGCACGCCCACGCCCCCCACGCCCTCGGGCTCCGCGTCCCTCCTCCCGCGTTCCCCCGCCACCGCGCTCGCCCGCGCCGGCGCCCCGCCGCGGCCGTCCGCGCCACCTCGGCGGCGCCGCAGAGAGAGACGGACCCCAGGAAGCGGGTGGTGATCACGGGGATGGGGCTGGCGTCGGTGTTCGGGAACGACGTGGACACATTCTACGACCGGCTCCTGGCCGGGGAGAGCGGCGTCGGGCCCATCGACCGGTTCGACGCCAGCAGTTTCCCCACGAGGTTCGCCGGGCAGATACGGGGGTTCTCGTCGGAGGGGTACATCGACGGCAAGAACGACCGGAGGCTTGACGACTGCATCCGATACTGCATCCTCAGCGGCAAGAAGGCGCTCGAGAGCGCCGGGATCGGCGCAGGCTCCGACGCGCACGGCAAGGTGAGTGAGACGGAGAGCGGGGCGCACCCTTGCCTCCGACTGAACTGAGCTCTCTGTTTTATGTGGACATTGCAGAAATAGTAGACTCTTGAGTTGAAATCATTTCCAGTTGTTTTCCTTTGGCTTAGTGGAAACTTTTGTAGAAAATGTTTGACTTGGTTATGTTATGTTTGGCATCAATTTTTATCTCCCTGAAAGCCCTTCTTCGTGCAACATACGAGTGTAGATTTCACTTCAAGACAAGCTTTGATTCATTTTCAATGTAGGTTGTGATTGTGTTACATGTGTGTGACTGGCTGATGACTGTAAATCAGTATGAACAGTTTATTTCTGTATGATTTATCTTCTATCTGAATCAGTTAGAACGATGAATGGACTGAAAATTCAGTGATCACTATTCAAAATACTTGGGTATTAAACTTGAGTGCTCAAATCAAAATGCCCTAACAGTGGCAACGTCATTGGTTGTCAATAGGAAAAAAGGTCTAATTGGATTTAGTTTTGAGAAAAAAGTATGGCTTCTTTTTGGGCAGTTTTACACTCTATAGGTTTGTTAGAAATGGCTATACATATTTGTAGCTTGATATTTGTTGAAGAAAATACAGGTTTATCTTGTTGTTTGTGAGATGATCTCATAGTTTCTTTCAAAAGGAAATTTTGATGGCTTGGGAATGAAAGAAAACCGAGATAGATAAATTTGTGTTTCTTGGTGTAAACTATTGGTCACAGATTTTATATGATCCGAACCTGCTCTGCGTATAAGCTCCTGAATCACTGCAGATGGTTTGCGCCCTAAAATCCCTGTGAACTTGTGTGAGTTCAACTTCAATAAACTCCGTCTGACGCATGTTTGTAGATAGCATAGCACTTGTCTGAAATCATAATCATCTGTTGGTTGCAACAACAGATCATGCAAAAAAGTTAGAGGTGAATCCCTGAATTTATTTGATGGTCCCTTATGCAGTTGGTTAAGTTGGTTGCTTCTTCTGCCCGATAGGCTGTCAATAGGTGGCTAGTCTACCATCATTTCCATTCTGCCATAAATTCCACATGTTCTCTAGGTTTCTGTTGGTTCATTTTTTATCTCGTCTTTTGGAATGTCTCTTTCGCTAATGACTTCATTGTTAACAGCTTGATGTGGGGCGGGCTGGTATTCTTGTGGGTTCTGGCATGGGTGGCCTTTCAGTATTCTCCGATGGTGTTCAGAATCTTATCGAGAAGGGATACAGAAAAATTTCACCTTTCTTTATCCCGTATGCTATAACTAACATGGGTTCAGCCTTGCTTGCCATGGATGTTGGTTTCATGGGCCCCAACTACTCAATTTCAACTGCGTGTGCAACCTCCAACTACTGCTTTTATGCTGCCGCAAACCATATTCGTCGTGGTGAGGCTGATATCATCGTCGCTGGTGGAACTGAAGCTGCCATCATTCCAATCGGCCTTGGAGGTTTTGTAGCATGTAGAGCACTATCACAAAGGAACGATGACCCAATAACTGCATCTAGGCCATGGGATAAAGAGCGAGATGGCTTTGTTATGGGTGAAGGTGCCGGTGTACTGGTATGGTCGATTAACAAAAAGAATATCATGTTTTTAAATATTTTTATGTACTTTAGAATTATTTTAGCTGTCTGCGTTCCTTTTTTTGTGTTTGTTGTTTGCTTCAGGTTGTTACATTTATTCTCAGTTCGCCACCATGAACTTCAGTCATCAATTAGATCCTATTGCTATTAGCGACATGTAACACTTAAACGGTGAAACTCTTGTTCGACAATAGGTTATGGAGAGCCTGGAGCACGCAATGAAGCGTGATGCACCAATAATTGCTGAATACTTGGGAGGTGCAGTCAACTGTGATGCTTACCATATGACTGATCCTCGATCAGATGGACTGGGTGTATCATCCTGTATTACAATGAGCCTCAGAGATGCAGGTGTTGCACCAGAGGAGGTATATCTTGAATCAACGTCCCAGCCATTTTTTGTACAGATGCAGTTTTTTTTACTTCCTAGCACGTGTCTAATATCAGAAGTCAAAATATTGGTGTGACAGTTACGTACGCTGAAAATTCATTTGTTTATAAGCTTAGTGTTCCCCTGCTTAGCTGCAGTTTTAGGTTCATACTCTTTTCTCTAATGCAGCCAGTCAGCAGATTTTGATTCCATTTGATGTATTTTTAGGTGAACTACATCAATGCACACGCAACTTCGACACTTGCTGGTGACTTGGCTGAAGTAAGAGCCATTAAGCAAGTCTTCAAGAATCCATCTGAGATCAAGATCAATTCTACAAAGGTTCGCTCGCTCGCTTCCATGTCATTTCGTAATTGTTCTCTTATCTGATGTCACTTCCTTGCCTGCCAGTCCATGATAGGCCATTGCCTGGGTGCAGCAGGTGGGTTAGAAGCTATCGCCACTATCAAGTCCATAACTACTGGATGGGTGCATCCTACCGTTAACCAATTTGTAAGTTAGTCATTATCCTGTCCAAATCTCCTGCTGGTTCATCTGATGGTTCATATATATATGCTGGCGAGTGTTTAACCTTCTATTTACCTGCTTTGAGTTACCTTGTAAAGGCTGGCTTGTTGTAAGTGTATATCTGTTAAATTCCAGTATCTATCAGAGTAGCATTCCGTGCTAAGAGTAAGATGGAAGACAAGCTGAGCTCATTTTGCAAAATTCCTGGTTTTCTCGTTGTCACACACCGTCAGAGTTTCTCATGTTTGAGTCATTTCTCTTTTGTAGAACCCAGAGCCTGAAGTTGATTTTGATACAGTAGCTAACGAAAAGAAGCAGCATGAAGTGAATGTTGGTGAGTTCCTCCCCCAGTCCCACCCCCCTTCTCTTGAAAGATGCTCATCATGAATGATAGCCAAATGCTCAGCAGAATAGCTCACATAGAATCTACCATCCCTTCGCGAGTGCTTACAATTATCGTCGCCAGCATCTCTATCTTTACGCGTGTTTGGTCTCTTGTAAATGCAGCTATTTCTAACTCATTTGGATTTGGAGGGCACAATTCGGTGGTGGTATTCGCGCCATTCAAGCCGTGATTCGCCATCACTTCAGAGATATAGAATCCGCGGCATCCTCTTGATTAGATGTTAGCCTGCTTGAATTTACCGGCTTTGTGTAGCAAGTTTTGATGATTGGTAGAGTGGTGCTGCCTTGACCCTGACACTGTTGTTTATATGATCATTCTTTCGGGCGCTCCTCGTGTGTACCATGTTGTGGAAAACCTGGAATAGTGTAAAGGATCATTCATCAGTATTATAATTTGATACGTAGCTCATTTGGATGTTCTTCCTCCTCCCTTTCCTGTACAAGTGCTGTTGTAGACAGTTTTTCGATTAATGGTCTACTAGCAGTCTGCCGGCTGATCTTTTTAAAAGATCGGCCGGCTCACGAGCCGTCAGAGTGGCGCATCGAGCGGCTGAGCGGTACCCTCCATCATTGCAACACAGGTCTTGTTGCAGATTTAGTTTTTTTTACAATTAAGGTCTTGTTGTTTAAATTTTTTCGCAACAGAAGTTTGTTACAATTATTTTTTGTCTTCATCTTTTTGCAACATATGATGTTGCAGAAAAAATTAAGGGGAACGGTAAGATGCCAGAGACGCACGACACACGAAACACACATCACATGAGACACGTGTCATACACGATGGGTCGGCGGACGGGGGCCGAGAAATCAGTCGGTTGAGGGGAATCGTTTTCCTTACTGCTACATGTCACTGAAGCGGTTTTTTGTTGTTGACGTCGCCAGTCACTAAAACAGTTTTGTTTTTACTAGTTAAAAAAATGATAATGATCAGATTAACCCGCCCTTGATGAGCTTGCCATTACGTGCACACCTCGACCACAGCGACGCAGCACCACTCTCAATACCTGCTACACCAAGTCAAGGATGAATGAATGAATAAACCAACGTGTCAACATCCTGAGCGGAGCAAACGAGGCCACTGCAATCTGAGAGGATTTTAGGCACATGAAACAGATCAAGGGCACCTTTTGTGATATGATCTGCAGAGCAGCAGAAGAAACGTGACGCTAACGCCGAGACTCGGCCTTCCTTCCTTCTAATTCCACCATTCCACGCAGCGACGTACCAAACGAAAGCCCACTCGCTCGCTCCCATCCCCCTCGTGCTCTCGACACGACACGATGGCCGCGGCCGCGCCCTCGCCCTCCCGCAACCGTCCCGAGGGACCTCCCTCGGAGGAGGAGGCGGCGAGGGACTGGGCGGGGCTGCCGTGGGACGCGCTGCTGGCCGTGCTCCACAGGCTGGACCACGTCGACGTCCTCATGGGCGCCGGCCTGGTGTGCAGCCCCTGGCGCTGCGCGGCGCGGAACGAGCCGGAGCTGTGGCGCCGCGTCGAGGTGCGCTCCCACGCCGACCGCCCCACTCACGTCGCAGCGCCCTCCCGCGCCAGACGCCACTCCTCCGCCGTCCTCTGTGGGCTGGCGCGCGCCGCCGTGAAGCGCGCCGCGGGGCAGTGCGAGGCCTTCTGCGGCGAGGGCGCTGTGGACGACAGCGTCCTCTCCCTCCTCGCCGACGTGTGAGTTTTCGTTTCTTCTCACCCCAATATGCTAGCTGACCAGTGTGCTTCAATTTCGTAGTACCAACCCTTCTATGATGTGTTCATTACAGGGCGCCTTCGCTGAAGAGCCTCCGGATCATCTCCGGCGACAGGATCGTCGACGAGAGGCTCAGGCTCACCATCACGAACTTCGCCCTTCTGGAGGAGCTGGAGCTCTCGCTTTGCACCGACGTCTACCCAGGGACGTGCGAGGCCGTCGGCAGCGCCTGCCCTCTCCTCAAGCGCTTCCGTCTGAGCAAGAATCAGTTCTGCAAGTGGAACACCAAGAACATCGACCAGGAGGCCATGGCCATCGCCACCATGGGCGGGCTGCGGTCGCTTCAGCTCTTCGCCAACCCTCTCAGCGACGACGGGCTGGCGGCCATCCTTGACGGATGCCCGCGCCTCGAATCTCTCGACATCCGCCACTGCTTCAACGTTGGGATGGGCGCTGCTGCGATCCGAGCACGGTGTCCTGGGATCGAGACGCTGAGGCTCCCGGGTGACTCGACGATGGATTACGATCTGAAGTTCTCTCACCCGGATATGACCCCGTGGAACACCCAGGACGAGCATCACTGTGATTGGCACGAGTTGGTCTATTTCAGTTCATGGTAGTCTGGTGTACTGGTGTGCAGCTACCCCACAAGATACCGCTGCTGTAAGTAGGAGTACAACCAATGAACCAAATGGATGGGTTAATAATGGCAATGATACTTTTTTTTGGTTCGTTGATTTTGCCGACATGCTCATACGCCATTTTCACCCCTCTCCACGATAAGGAAAAGACTGGTTTATATTCTTTAGTTAACTTTTTTTTTTTGAAAAGGAGGTTATCCCCCGCCTTTGCATCAAAACGATGCATACGGCCATATTATTGATAAGCAAAAGGTTTAACAAAGTCTTGAGGTCTCATAAGGGAAAAAATGCTCACATAGAGCAAAAACACAAAAGAACGGGATAGCCACAACCGACAGGCAAAAAGAATATTATTTAGTTTATGTACCTTGTCAATTTTTCTACTTCACTTTTTTTTAAATAAAAAGGATGACTCCCCCAATTTCATTAACAAAACTAGCGTCAACTACAACCAAAAACCCAAAACACACCACCACCAGGTCCACGCGATCACCATCATCCCCTCCAATGGGAAAATCAAAAAAGAACATGGAGAAACCTGGCTGAAACATAGCCCAGGTGGAGAAGAAAGGAAAAAAGACCAGGGGCATCTCGTATCACACCTAGGAAGAGTTTTCCAACACACACATCCAGCAATTTTTTGTCAAAATTGCGGACTCCTGAACCCCAACATCAGCTAACCCAAGCCACTCTTTTTTTCACACGACAAGACCGCGATACTTGTCGATGATCAACCTCCTTCCAGTCTTGGAGTTCACGACGCCCAGCTTCACCTCACTTGGTGGATCTCAGTAGCAACTCGCTCCAGAAGTTTTGCACACCGCTACAACCCAGTTTTGCGTCCTCCCTCCCCTGCAAGCCACTCCAATCATTAATCCAAAATGAAACTCTGAACAGAACCTCACTTGGTTCGACAGCCATTTTTTTAAATAAGCAAGGTTACGAGCTTTCCAAATGCTCCAAATAACTGCAGCAACACCAATAGAAAAAAGTTTCTTTTTCACATAACCCGGGTTTTTCGGCCACACATTGAAACAAGCATTAGTATCATAGAAATCACATTGAACCCCTAGGCTACAACTAACTATATTCCAAATGTACCTTGCCAGGGGGCACTAGAAAAAGAGAGGATCGATCGATTCATTCTTGCCACAGAAGGGACATTCAGCCTTACATCCCCCCTGCCCCCATGCTGCAGCAAGACATCTCTAGTCAAAATGCTATGTTTCAAAACAAGCCAGAGGAAATTATTAATTATAGCGAAGATTTTGGTCTTCCAAAGAAACTTGACAAAGGCTTTAGAGCCCACTTGCATTGTAGTGTAAAATGACTTACACTATACTCCCGAGAGCCAGATAGCACCCAGGTGAGTTTGTCCTCAGAATCAAAGGAAGCATGACTGCATAAATCTACAAGTTTGGCCCAATGTTCTTCTTTTCCCCCAACCAAAGCTCTTCTAAAGCTTAAAGAAGTGGGATTACAAGACAGAGCATCATGCACCATTATATGGTGGTTCTGTGAAATATTATATAGTCTCGGGAAAGTTAGAGCAAACTTTCTCCCCCTAGCCATCTATCTTCCTAGAACCTGGTTTTCTTGCCACCCCCACACATAACTTGCAGCAAGACAAGAAGAGGTCTTTAATTTTTAACAATCCTTGCCAAAAATGAGAGCCCCCCTGTTTCAACTGGATTTTCCCTAAATTTGAGCTACCTATATATTTATCCCACACCATCTTTTGCCACGACCCTTCCTCATTAAACAGTTTCCAAGGCCATTTTGCTAACAAAGCAATATTCATTAATTCCAAGTCCAAAAAACCCAAACCACCTAGCTCTTTTGGTAGGCAAACTGTATGCCAAGGCACCAGGTGATATTTATGTTTATCCTTTTCCCCACTCCACATAAAACTAGCTCTAGGCCTATCATATTTCTTTTTTATCCCATTTGGGAGACCGTAAAAGGATAACACAAATAAAGGCAAGCGAGATAGAGAGTTGATTAGAGTGGTTCTCCCAGCAATATTGAGGAGCCTACACAGCCATCCCCCATCCCTTTTTCCATCCTTCCAATGGATGGGTTCCAATCGCTATTTCTCAACCTCTTCTCATCAACAGGAATCCCTAAATATGTAATGGGAAAAGAACCTATCCCACATGTAAAAACTTCCTTAAACAACTTAATTCTATACTCCTCCATCCCCGAACAAACAACCTCACTTTTGTGAAAATTAATTTTTAAACCATACATAATTTCAAACATTACATTTTTTAGGTTCCTAGCTTGCTCTAGATCATCCTAAAAGAGTTAGATGGTATCGTCGGCAAAATGTAAAATAGCCACACCTCCTTGAGTCTGACCTTTGGCTAAACCAGACACTAAACCTTGATCCACAGGTCTTCCAACCAAGACAGCTAACACATCTACCACAAGGTCAAAAAACAAGGCGGGCAGGGGATCACCATGCCTAAGCCCGTGATGAGTTTTATAATAAGGACAAATTTCACCGTTAACTTTAACAACAACATTACCAACATAAATGATTTTCATAATCCAATCATTTCATTTATCAGAGAATTTTTTTGATCTTCAAAGTTTCAAGAAGAAAAGGCCACTTGACCTTATCAAAGGCCTTTCTAAAATTAATCTTGAAGAGAACCCCTGAAGATTTTGTTTTATGTAAAGAGCTGAGGAATTCATGAAGAACAATAACAACCTCCAATATATATCTACCTTTAAGAAAGGCAGTCTGGGAGGCTCTAACCACTCCTTTAGTAATAGTAATCAATCTATTCACCGAGATATTGGTGAAATCTTAAAGGGGACATTCAACAAACAGATGGGCCTATATTTTTGAATTCTATCATTATCACTTCCTTTTGGTAGAAGAGAAATCACACCATAATTGAGATGTTCTATATCTAGGTTATTACCATATAATTCTTTCAAAATGGCAAGTAGATCCATAATGTTCGTAGTATTCTATGTTAAAGGCATTAGGACCAGCAACCTTGTTTTCTTCCATTACAAAATAACATCTTTGAGTTTTTCAAGGGATTTTTTATGTGAAACTTGTATTTCCTCACTCAAAACATCTACCCCTCACGATCCAAGGTTAAGGATGTTATCTCGTGCTCACCAAAGAGGTTTCTATAATGCCCAGCGATGTAGCCTTTGAGATTATCTTGGCCTTCAATGACCCCCTTCATCCAACACCAATTTAATGATCCTATTTTTCATATGCCTACCATTTACTTTAGCTGAAGGAAATATGCCCTAGAGGCAATAATAAAGTTATTATTTATTTCCTTATTTCATGATAAATGTTTATTATTCATGCTAGAATTGTATTAACCGGAAATGTAATACATGTGTGAATACATAGACAAACATAGTGTCACTAGTATGCCTTTACTTGACTAGCTCGTTTATCAAAGATGGTTATGTTTCCTAGCCATGGACAAAAGAGTTTTCATTTGATTAATGGGATCACATCATTAGGAGAATAATGTGATTGACATGACCCATTCCATTAGCCTAGCACTTGATCGTTTAGTATGTTGCTATTGCTTTCTTCATGACTTATACATGTTCCTGTAACTATGAGAATTATGCAACTCCCGTTTACCGGAGGAACACTTTGGGTACTACCAAACGTCACAACGTAACTGGGTGATTATAAAGGAGTACTACAGGTGTCTCCGAAGGTACATGTTGAGTTGGCGTATTTCGAGATTAGGTTTTGTCACTCCGATTGTCGGAGAGGTATCTCTGGGCCCTCTCGGTAATGCACATCTTTATAAGCCTTGCAAGCAATGTGACCAAATGAGTTGGTTACGGAATGATGCATTACGGAACGAGTAAAGAGACTTGCCGGTAACGAGATTGAACTAGGTATTGGATACCGACGATAAAATCTCGGGCAAGTAACATACCGATGACAAAGGGAACAACGTATGTCGTTATGCGGTTTGACCGATAAAGATCTTCGTAGAATATGTAGGAACCAATATGGGCATCCAGGTTCCGCTATTGGTTATTGACCGAGAATAGTTCTAGGTCATGTCTACATAGTTCTCGAACCCGTAGGGTCCGCACGCTTAAGGTTACGATGACAGTTATATTATGAGTTTATGAGTTTTGATGTACCGAAGGAGTTCGGAGTCCCGGATGAGATCGAGGACATGACGAGGAGTCTCGAAATGGTCGAGACGTAAAGATCGATATATTGGACGACTATATTCGGAGTTCGGAAAGGTTCCGAGTGATTCAGGTATTTTTCGGAGTACCGGAGAGTTACGGGAATTCGCCGGGAGAAGTATTGGGCCTTATTGGGCCATACGGGAAAGAGAGAGGGACTTCCTAGGGCAGGCCGCGCGCCCCCCCAAGACCTAGTCCGAATTGGACTAGGGGGAGGGGCCGCACCCCCTCCTTCCTTCCCTTCTCTCTTCCCTTTCCTTCTCTCCTACTCCTACTACATGGAAGGTCTCCTAGTTGGACTAGGAAAGGAGGGAGTCCTACTCCCGGTGGGAGTAGGACTCCTCCTTGGCGCGCCCTCCCTTGGCCGGCCGCCCCCTTCCCCTTGCTCCTTTATATACGGGGCAGGGGGGCACCCCATAACACACAAGTTGATCTACGGATCGTTCCTTAGCCGTGTGCGGTGCCCCCCTCCACCATATTCCACCTCGGTCATATCGTCGCGGAGTTTAGGCGAAGCCCTGCGCCGGTAGAGCATCATCATTGTCACCACGCCGTCGTGCTGACAGAACTCATCCCCGACACTTTGCTGGATCGGAGTCCGGGGATCGTCATCGAGCTGAACATGTGCTGAACTCGGAGGTGCCGTACGTTCGGTACTTGGATCGGTCGGATCGTGAAGACGTACGACTACATCAACCGCGTTGTTATAACGCTTCCGCTTACGGTCTACGAGGGTACGTGGACAACACTCTCCCCTCTCGTTGCTATGCCATCACCATGAGCTTGCGTGTGCGTAGGAATTTTTTTGAAATTACTACGTTCCCCAACAGTGGCATCCGAGCCTAGGTTTTATGCGTTGATGTTATATGCACGAGTAGAACACAAGTGAGTTGTGGGCGATACAAGTCATACTGTTTACCAGCATGTCATACTTTGGTTCGGCGGTATTGTGAGATGAAGCGGCCCGGACCGACATTACACGTACGCTTACGCGAGACTGGTTTCACCATTACGAGCACTTGTGCTTAAAGGTGGCTGGCGGGTGTCTGTCTCTCTCACTTTAGCTTAATCGAGTGTGGCTACGCCCGGTCCTTGAGAAGGTTAAAACAGCACCAACTTGACAAACTATCGTTGTGGTTTTTGATGCGTAGGTAAGAACGGTTCTTGCTAAAGCCCGTAGCAGCCACATAAAATTTGCAACAACAAAGTAGAGGACGTCTAACTTGTTTCTGCAGGGCATGTTGTGATGTGATATGGTCAAGACGTGATGCTATATTTTATTGTATGAGATGATCATGTTTTGTAACCAAAGTTATCGGCAACTGGCAGGAGCAATATGGTTGTCGCTTTATTGTATGAAATGCAAACGCCCTGTAATTGCTTTACTTTATCACTAAGCGGTAGCGATAGTCGTAGAAGCAATAGATGGCATAACGACAACGATGCTACGATGGAGATCAACGTGTCGCATCGGTGACGATGGTGATCACGACGGTGCTTCGAAGATGGAGATCACAAGCACAAGATGATGATGGCCATATCATATCACTTATATTGATTGCATGTGATGTTTATCCTTTATGCATCTTATCTTGCTTTGATTGACGGTAGCATTTTAAGATGATCTCTCACTAAAATTATCAAGAAGTGTTCTCCTTGAGTATGCACCGTTGCCAAAGTTCGTCGTGCCCAGACACCACGTGATGATCAGGTGTGATAAGCTCTACATCCATCTACAACGGGTGCAAGCCGGTTTTGCACATGCAGAATACTCAGGTTAAACTTGACGAGCCTAGCATATGCAGATATGGCCTCGGAACACGAAGACCGAAAGGTCGAGCGTGAATCATATAGTAGATATGATCAACATAGAGATGTTCACCATTGAAAACTACTCCATCTCACATGATGATCGGTTATGGTTTAGTTGATTTGGATCACGTGATCACTTAGATGACTAGAGAGATGTCTGTCTAAGTGGGAGTTCTTAAGTAATATGATTAATTGAACTTAAATTTATCATGAACTTAGTCCAGGTAGTATTTTGCAAATTATGTTGTAGATCAATAGCTTGCGTTGTTGCTCTCATATGTTTATTTTTGATATGTTCCTAGAGAAAATTGTGTTGAAAAATGTTAGTAGCAATGATGCGGATTGGATCCGTGATCTGAGGTTTATCCTCATTGCTGCGCAGAAGAATTATCTCCTTGATGCACCGCTAGGTGACAAACCTATTGCAGGAGCAGATGCAGACGTTATGAACGTTTGGCTAGCTCAATATGATGACTACTTGATAGTTTAGTGCATCATGCTTAACGGCTTAGAATCGGGACTTCAAAGACGTTTTGAACGTCATGGACCATATGAGATGTTCCAAGAGTTGAAGTTAATATTTCAAGCAAATACCCGAGTTGAGAGATATGAAGTCTCCAACAAGTTCTATGGCTAAAAGATGGAGGAGAATCGCTCAACTAGTGAGCATGTGCTCAGATTGTCTGGGTACTACAATCGCTTGAATCAAGTGGGAGTTAATCTTCCAGATAAGATAGTGATTGACAGAATTCTGTAGTCACCATCACCAAGTTAGTAGAACTTTGTGATGAACTATAGTATGCAAGGGATGACGAAAACGATTCCCGAGCTCTTCGTGATGTTGAAATCAACGAAGGTAGAAATCAAGAAAGAGCATCAAGTGTTGATGATTGACAAGACCACTAGTTTCAAGAAAAGGGCAAAGGGAAAGAAAGGGAAACTTCAAGCAGAATGGCAAGCAAGTTGTCACTCCCGCGAAGAAGCCCAAAGCTGGACCAAAGCCTGAAACTGAGTGATTATACTGCAAAGGAAATGGTCACTAGAAGCAGAAATGCCCTGGTTATTTGGTGGATAAGAAGGATGGCAAAGTGAACAAGGGTATATTTTATATACAGGTTATTGATGTGTGCCTTACTAGTGTTTATAGTAGCCCCTGAGTATTTGATACTTGTTCGGTTGCTAAGATTAGTAACTCGAAACAGGAGTTACAGAATAAACAGAGACTAGTTGAAGGGGAAGTGACGATGAGTGTTGGAAGTAGTTCCAAGATTGATATGATCATCATCGCACACTCCCTATACTTTCGGGATTAGTGTTGAACCTAAATAAATGTTATTTGGTGTTTGCGTTGAGCATGGATATGATTTGATCATGTTTATTGCAATACGGTTATGCATTTAAAATCAGAGAATAATTGTTGTTCTGTTTAAATGAATAAAACCTTTGATGGTCATACACCCAATGAAAATAGTTTGTTGGATCTCGATCGTAGTGATACACATATTCATAATATTGATGCCAAAAGATGCAAAGTTGATAATGATAGTGCAACTTATTTGTGGCACTGCCGTTTGGGTCATATCGGTGTAAAGCGCGTGAAGAAACTCCATAAAGATGAATTTTCGGAATCACTTGATGCTTGCGAACCGTGACTTTTGGGCAAGATGACTAAAAACTCCGTTCTCCGGAACAATGGAACAAGCTACTGACTTATTGGAAATAATACATAACAATGTATGCGATCCAATGAGTGTTGATACTCGTGGCAAGTATCGTTATTTTCTGACCTTCACAAAATGATTTGAGAAGATATGGGTATATCTACTTGATGAAACATAAGTCTGAAATAATTGAAAGGTTCAAAGAATTTCAGAGTGAAGTGGAAAAATCATCATAACAAGAAAATAAAATTTCTACGATCTGATCGCGGAGACGAATATTTGAGTTACAAGTTTGGTCTTCAATTAAAAACAATGTGGAATAGTTTCACAGCTCACGCCATCTGGAACACCACAATGTAATGGTGTGTCCGAACGTCGTAATCGTATTTTACTAGATATGGTGCGATCTATGATGTCTCTTATCGGTTTACCACTATCGTTTTGGGGTTGTGCATTAGAGACAGCTGCATTCACGTTTAAAAGGGCACCATTTAAATCCGTTGAGACGACACCGTATGAACTATGGTTTAGCAGTAAACCTAAGCTGTCATTTCTTAAAGTTTGGAGTTGTGATGCTTATATGAAAAAAGTTTCAACCTGATGAGCTCAAAACCCAAATCGGAGAAGCGCGTCTTCATAAAATACCCAAAGGTAACTATTGGGTACACCTTCTATCACAGATCCGAAGGCAAGTTATTCGTTGCTAAGATGGATCCTTTCTAGAGAAGAAGTTTCTCTCGAAAGAAGTGAATGGGAGGAAAGTAGAACTTGATGAGGTATTTGTACCTTCTCCCTTATTGGAAAGTAGTTCATCACAGAAATCAGTTCCAGTGATTACTACACCAATTAGTGAGGAAGTTAATGATGATGATCATGAATCTTCAGATCAAGTTGCTGCCAAACCTTGTAGATCTTCCAGAGTAAGATCCGCACCAGAGTGGTACGGTAATCCTGTTCTGGAAGTCATGTTACTAGACCATGATGAACCTACGAACTATGAGGAAGCGATGATGAGCCCAGATTCCACGAAATGGCTTGAGGCCATAAAATCTGAGATATGATCCATGTATGAGAACAAAGTATGGACTTTGATTGACTTGCTCGATGATCAGCAAGCCATGTTAAATAAATGGATCTTCAAGAGGAAGACGGACATTGATAGTAGTGTTACTATCTACTAAGCTCGACTTGTTGCGAAATGTTTTCAACAAGTTCAAGGTGTTGAATACAATGAGATTTTCTCACTCGTAACGAAGCTTAAGTCTGTCTGAATCATGTTAGCAATTACCACATTTTATGAAATCTGGCAAATGGATGTCAAAACTGCATTCCTTAATGGATTTATTAAAGAAGAGTTGTATATGATGCAACCAGAAAGTTTTTGTCAATCCTAAAGATGCTAACAAAGTGTGCAAGCTCCAGCAATCCATCAATGGACTGGTGCAAGCATCTCGGAGTTGATATATACGCTTTGATGAGTTGATCAAAGAATATGGTTTTATACAGACTTTTGAAGAAGCCTGTATTTACAACAAAGTGAGTGGGAGCTCTGTAGCATTTCTAATATTATATGTGGATGACATATTGTTAATTGGAAATGATATGGAAATTCTGGATAGCATGAAAGGATACTTGAATAAGAGTTTTTCAAAGCAAGATCTCAGTGAAGCTGCTTACACATTGAGCATCACGATCTATATAGATGGATCAAGACGCTTGATAAGATTTTTCAATGAGTACATACCTTGATAAATTTTTGAAATAGTTCAAAATGGAACAGTCAAAGAAGGAGTTCTTGCCTGTGTTACAAGGTGTGAAGTTGAGTAAGACTCAAGACCCGACCATTGCAGAAAATAGAAAGAGAATGAAAAGTCATTCCCTATGCCTCAGTCATAGGTTATATAAAGTATGCTATGCTGTGAACCAGACCTATTGTATACCTTGCTCTGTGTTTGGCAAAGTAATACAATTTTGATCTAATAAGTAGATCACTGGACATGGGTCGAGAATATCCTTAGTGAGGACTAAGGAGACGTTTCTCGATTATGGAGGTAATAAAAGAGCCCGTCGTAAAAGTTACAACGATGCAAGCTTTTACACCAATCCAGATGAATCTAAGTCTCAATCTGGATACATATTGAAAGTGGGAGCAATTAGCTAGAGTAGCTCCGTGCAGAGCATTGTGGACATAGAATATTTGCGAAATACATACGGCTCTGAATATGACAGACCCGTTGACTAAGCTTCTCTCACGAGCAAAACATGATCATACCTTAGTACTCTTTTGGGTGTTAATCACATAGCGATGTGAACTAGATTATTGACTCTAGTAAACCCTTTGGGTGTTAATCACATAGCGATGCGAACTAGATTATTGACTTTAGTAAACCCTTTGGGTGTTGATCGCATGATGATGTGAACTATGGGTATTAATCACATGCAGATGTGAATATTGGTGTTAAATGACATAGCGATGTGAACTAGATTATTGACTCTAGTGCAAGTGGGAGACTGAAGGAAATATGCCCTAGAGGCAATAATAAAGTTATTATTTATTTCCTTATTTCATGATAAATGTTTATTATTCATGCTAGAATTGTATTAACCGGAAACATAATACATGTGTGAATACATAGACAAACATAGTGTCACTAGTATGGCTCTACTTGACTAGCTCGTTTATCAAAGATGGTTATGTTTCCTAGCCATGGACAAAAGAGTTGTCATTTGATTAATGGGATCACATCATTAGGAGAATAATGTGATTGACATGACCCATTCCGTTAGCCTAGCACTTGATCGTTTAGTATGTTGCTATTGCTTTCTTCATGACTTATACATGTTCCTGTAACTATGAGAATTATGCAACTCCCGTTTACCGGAGGAACACTTTGGGTACTACCAAACGTCACAACGTAACTGGGTGATTATAAAGGAGTACTACAGGTGTCTCCGAAGGTACATGTTGAGTTTGCGTATTTCGAGATTAGGTTTTGTCACTCCGATTGTCGGAGAGGTATCTCTGGGCCCTCTCGGTAATGCACATCTTTATAAGCCTTGCAAGCAATGTGACCAAATGAGTTGGTTACAGAATGATGCATTACAGAACGAGTAAAGAGACTTGCCGGTAACGAGATTGAACTAGGTATTGGATACCGACGATAAAATCTCGGGCAAGTAACATACCGATGACAAAGGGAACAACGTATGTTGTTATGCGGTTTGACCGATAAAGATCTTTGTAGAATATGTAGGAACCAATATGGGCATCCAGGTTCCGCTATTGGTTATTGACCGAGAATAGTTCTAGGTCATGTCTACATAGTTCTCGAACCCGTAGGGTCCGCACGCTTAACGTTATGATGACAGTTATATTATGAGTTTATGAGTTTTGATGTACCGAAGGAGTTCGGAGTCCCGGATGAGATCGGGGACATGACGAGGAGTCTCGAAATGGTCGAGACGTAAAGATCGATATATTGGACGACTATATTCGGAGTTCGGAAAGGTTCCGAGTGATTCAGGTATTTTTCGGAGTACCGGAGAGTTACGGGAATTCGCCGAGAGAAGTATTGGGCCTTATTGGGCCATACGGGAAAGAGAGAGGGACTGCCTAGGGCAGGCCGCGCGCCCCCCCCAAGACCTAGTCCGAATTGGACTAGGGGGAGGGGCCGCACCCCCTCCTTCCTTCCCTTCTCTCTTCCCTTTCCTTCTCTCCTACTCCTACTACATGGAAGGTCTCCTAGTTGGACTAGGAAAGGAGGGAGTCCTACTCCCGGTGGGAGTAGGACTCCTCCCTGGCGCGCCCTCCCTTGGCCGGCCGCCCCCTTCCCCTTGCTCCTTTATATACGGGGGCAGGGGGCACCCCATAACACACAAGTTGATCTACGGATCGTTCCTTAGCCGTGTGCGGTGCCCCCCTCCACCATATTCCACCTCGGTCATATCGTCGCGAAGTTTAGGCGAAGCCCTACGCCGGTAGAGCATCATCATCGTCACCACGCCGTCGTGCTGACGGAACTCATCCCCGACACTTTGCTGTATCGGAGTTCGGGGATCGTCATCGAGCTGAACATGTGCTGAACTCGGAGGTGCCGTACGTTCGGTACTTGGATCGGTCGGATCGTGAAGACGTACGACTACATCAACCGCGTTGTTATAACGCTTCCGCTTACGGTCTACGAGGGTACGTGGATAACACTCTCCCCTCTCGTTGCTATGCCATCACCATGATCTTGCGTGTGCGTAGGAATTTTTTTGAAATTAGTACGTTCCCCAACATTAGCATGGTAGTATTTGGAATCTGGAGTCCCCATCAAACAATTTCTTTTCATGTGATCTCTGAATCCATTTAATTTCTTCCTCTTTTAAAATAATTTTCAAATCCCCATGACAGTTCTATTTAGATAGCATGACCTCGGCATTTAAACAACTATTTTCTTCCATTTTATCTAACATGTCTATTTCTTCACTAAGGTGTTGTTTTCTGTCTTTTGTAAACTGCTTTCACATTCAAATTCCAGCCTTTAAAGGCCCTCCTAAGAGCTCTGTTTTTTGCTTGACATCTGTTCAAAAGAGATTTACTAGGGTAATGCTTACACCAAATATTCCTCACTAACTCATCTAGATTCGGCCTCTGAAACCAACAATTTTCAAATTTGAAAATATAAGGTTTTTTAGGAAGATCCCTAGAGGATATGATGAGAGATGTGTGATCAGATAATTCTCTAGAAAGAACATCCACATGAACCCAGAGAGATAATTGGATAAGAAAGAATGCTTCACTTATTATAACCCCCAAGTATGTTTTATCGCTGGCTTTCCTTGTCATATTAAAATCTCTAGCAATTAATAAAGGATTCTTGGCATTTTAAGGAGATGCATAGGCTCTACTAGGAATTTAGGTTTTCCAGCATGATGGGCATCTCCATAAACAATAACCAAACCCCTGCAAAAGCCATCAGCCACATTCATCACATTAGTTTTACAAAATACTCACAAAATTCCACCTCATCTTTAACCAAAGAGCCATTATCTTTGCCAACTAGAATTCCTCCAGATCTACCTCTTGAGGGACGAAAGGAACAATCAAAGGATTCCTGACCACTTAGATTAGAAAACTCTAATGGGGTGAAGTCCATTTTCATTGTCTCATGAATGCCCACAAAGTCTAAACTATTCTTATTAATTTGTTCTCTAATAAAACAAATCTTCTCAACAATTGCCAAAATAGAGAAAAAGTAGCTTCACTAGGTTTTCTTTTCTCCCTTTCCTTCTCAACAAAGTCTTTACTGGTGTTTTAACAGCAAAAACCTCAAAGTGAGTCATGTTTGCTCTTAATCCACCTTTAATGAACTCAGCCATGTCACAAGAAGTTCTCTCGAAAGGACCATAATCATCATCTATTTCCCTACTCATTTGCAGAAGTTCCAAAAGGATTGAGTCAACATCCTCAGGATGTAAGATCTCACCTTCTACATGAGTACTGGAAATCTCTGTTTTACTAGCCACAAAAATTTACATCCTAGTTGTTTCATGTGAATTAATAAGATCTAAATTGCGGCTCCATGATGCCAAGAGAAACCCCCCAAATCTACTCCTATTAAACTTGCTACATCAACCAGTTTAACATTTTCAGAATAAAGATCGGGAACATTAGAGGGCATACCTTCCGAACCTCCCAAGTTCTTGGCCCTAGCCAAAGACATGGCTTTGTCCAGTATAGGAATATCATCAACATTTTTATAAGCAACCCTCCCACTATACCTCTGATTACCTAGGTATCCACCCCATACTAGTCATGGAATTTTGATCATCATTCAGTTTAATCCCCAGTTTAGCCCCAAAGCTAAGAGATTGAGAACCTTCAACTCCACCCTCAGGATTCACATTAGAAGTATGTTCCTTTTCTGAAGTCGTTGATGATCAACTCAATGACACTACTCTCAACATGCTTCACCCCACTGTTGCCGAAGAGTATAGCTTCTCCATTGCTCTTTTCAATACCTCCAAGGAAATGTGGGATTGCCTTGATGACATGTTACAAGGTGATATCCGCATTCACAGATCAAGGTTGGATTTGCTCAAGCAAGATATCAACTTGCTTTTGAAGGATGATGGAGAAACTATGAGGAGGTGTTCTGAAGGTTGAAGTATCTTGTGTTGGACTTGGGAACTTTGGTTGCACATGGCCTGATGAAATTTCACCAAGTATAGGTTTATTTGAGTCATGGTCTTGACGGATCAAGCTATGGTTATGATAACATGAGTCCCAATGAAATTGTGTCTACCTTTACCACCCATGATATTTTGTAGGACAAGGCAAAGAAAACCCTTGAAATTGTTTGAGGAACCAAGATCCCCAACCTTGCTTTGAAGGCTAGGAAGATGGTTATGTGTGCTTCAAGAGAAGAACAACAAGAAGAGAGTGTTAAAGAAGAAAAGGAGGATACCACATACCCGACAATTTATTTCGAAGAAGACTGGACCCTCTTGGTTAAAAAATATTTTGTCACCATGGCTAACAAAGGGAAGAATCTCACGGGAAAAATCCTTTGTGAGGAAAAATGTTGGAAGTATGCCATGGAGGCAATAATATTGTATTATTTATATTTCCATGTTCATAATTAAGAGTTTATATTCTATGATATAACTGCTATGATCCTGGAATATGCGATTCAGTGGAAAACTCATATGCACATGTAGAACGATAAACGGTAAAATAAGATTCCTAGACACGCCTCTAAGACTGGCTCATGTGTTGTTAGTGATCATGTTTTTTGGATCTTAGCATATCTTCAAGTGTAAATGATATTCATAAAACAACATTGAGAGTATGACGTTAGAAGAATGCTCATATTGAATCGACCCAAACTTGTTTGTTATACGTTGAGATGATATCGTCACAAGTCAATTTTTATAACACAGAGTGTTAATGTGTGTTTTAGTTCCTTAGACCATGAGAGTATCTTAGTCACTTATTACCATAAAATGAGCTTTGGGGTTTCTCAAACATCATCTGTAACACGGTGACCATAACAACAACTTATAGGTTCCTCGGAAACTTTGACAAGGGACTCGATAGCTCGAGAGTGGAATTTGCTCCTCTGGTGATGGATAGATATTCTTAGGTCCCTCTCGGTGTGACGCATCCATTATCGTCTATCTATACACAGGTGACTATGTCACGGGGATGCCGGAACATGTTGACGAGAAAGAAGAACAAACAGGCAACGAGGAGACCAGTATAGTGAGTGTGTGTATGACTCAAGAGGGTACCGACATATCTCACCTCGGGTTTTGTAAAGTATCGTGAAGCAAAGGGAACATCACATGATAACCAAATGTTAACTCGAATGTCATTCGTGTAATCATACGGATCGATATGGACGTCCACAGTTCCGCTCTCGGTCATTAAACGAAGGGGTTTCGTTCATGTCTTTGTTTTATCGAACCTATAGGGTCACAAGCTTAAGGTAATCATGATCTGCTAAGGGTTAGTAGGATGAGAGTATCGAGGATTTATTTTTGAATGTTTTTTCATTAATATTTGAAATTGTTTCGAGAGGAACTGGAAGCATTTTGGGGTCTCTAGAAGGGTTTCAGAGTTTATCGGGCAATACCGGGTATTATTGATAAATAATATATAGGTGGAAAATGTTTCTGGTGATGTTAAATTAATAATAAAAGGCTCTAATAATTGTTAGGAGACTTCTATATTTAATTAAATATCAACGGGCCTTAAAAGGCCATGTGGTGGAAGGCGAATTGGGCCACAATACCCCAATATGGGGTGGCACCCCCTTCCTCCTAGGGAGGCTGAATTGGAGTGGGGGCGGACTCCTCCTCCCCTCCTAGGCCGACACAACTCCTCCTCTAACCTATATATTAGAGGCTTTTGGCACTTTTGTACACACAAGTTTTAGAGCCTCCTCAAGTTCTCTATTTCTAGTTCTAGGTCTAGTTGATCCTAGTTGATCAATCATAGCTTGCCTAGATCCTATAATCCACATAATTAGAAGCCAAGTGTGGTTATTATAGGGTTGATAGTAGGTCTAGAGGGGGTGATTAGACTACTTGACCAAATAAAAATCTAACCTTTTCCCAATTTTAAGTGTTGGCCGATTTTAGCAACTTAGCACAAGTCAAGCAATCAACCTACACATGCAATTCTAAGAGTATAGCAGCAGAATGTAAAACATTGCATATGAAGGTAAAGGGAAGGGTTTGGAGAAGGCAAACGCAATTGAAGACACAGAGATTTTTGGCATGGTTCCGATAGGTGGTGCTATCGTACATCAACGTTGATGGAGACTTCAACCCACGAAGGGTAACGGTCGCGCGAGTCCAAGGAGGGCTCCACCCATGAAGGGTCCACGAAGAAGCAACCTTGTCTATCCCACCATGGCCGTCGCCCATGAAGTACTTGCCTCACTCGGGTAGATCTTCACGAAGTAGGCGATCTCCTTGCCCTTACAATCTCCTTGGTTCAACTCCACAATCTTGTTGGAGGCTCCCAAGTGACACCTAACAAATCTAGGAGACTGATATGTTTCCAACGTATCTATAATTTTTGATTGCTCCATGCTACTTTATCTACTGTTTTGGACTATATTGGGCTTTATTTTCCACTTTTATATTATTTTTGGGACTAACCTATTATCTAGTGCTTCACTTATATTATTTTGAGAGTCTTAAATAGCATGGTAATTTTCTTAAAATCCTAATATGCTAAGCATAAAAGATTTGTAAGAATTCTTATGAGTGTGTTGAATACTAAGATAAGTTTGATGCTTGATAATTGTTTTGAGATATGGAGGTGATAATATCAAAGACGTGCTAGTTGAGTAATTGTGAATTTGAGAAATGCTTGTGTTAAAGTTTGCAAGCCCCGTAGCATGCACGTATGGTTAAAGTTGTGTAACAAATTTGAAACATGAAGTGTACCTGGCTTGTGCATCCTTATGAGTGGCGGTCGGGGACGAGCGATGGTCTTTTCCTACCAATCTATCCCCCTAGGAGCATGCGCGTAGTACTTGATTTTTGATGACTTCTAAATTTTTGCAATAAGTATATGAGTTCTTTTGACTAATGTTGAGTCCATGGATTATACACACTTTTACCTTTCCGCCATTTCTAGCCTCTTCGGTACCGTGCATTGCCCTTTCTCACCTTGAGAGTTGGTGCAAACTTCGCCGGTGCATCCAAACCCCGTGATACGATACGCTCTATCACACATAAACCTCCTTATATCTTCCTCAAAACAGCCACCATACCTACCTATCATGGCATTTCCATAGCCATTCCGAGATATATTGCCATGCAACTTCCATCATCATCATCATGACATATATTACTTTTGTCATATTGCCATTGCATGATCATGTAGTTGACATCGTATTTGTGGCAAAGCCACCATGCATTATTTTTCATACGTGTCACTCTTGATTCATTGCACCATCCCGGTACATCGCCGGAGGCATTCATATAGAGTCATATATTGTTCTAGGTTTCGAGTTGTAATCAATAGAAGTGTGATGATCATCATTTTTAGAGCATTGCCCAAATAAAAAAAGAGAAAGGCCAAAAGAAAAAAAAGGCCCAAAAAATAAAAAAAAATAAAAAGGGCAATGCTACTATCTCTTTTTCCACACTTGTGCTTCAAAGTAGCACCTTGTTCCTCATGTAGTGAGTCTCACATATTGTGCTTCAAAGTAGCACCTTGTTCTTCATGTAGTGAGTCTCATTAAGTTGTCTTTTTTATACTAGTGGGAATCTTTCATTATAGAACTTGGCTTGTATATTCCTACGATAGGCTTCCTCAAATGCCCTAGGTCTTTGTGAGCAAGCAAGTTGGATGCACACCCACTAGTTTTCTTTTGTTGAGCATTCATAGCTCTAGTGCATCCGTTGCATGGCAATCCCTACTCCTCATGTTGACATCAATTAATGGGCATCTCCATAGCCCGTTGATTATCCTCGTCAATGTGAGACTTTCTCCTTTTTTGTCTTCTCCACACAATCCCCATCATCATATTCTATTCCACCCATAGTGCTATATCCATGGCTCACGCTCATGTATTGCATGAAGGTTGAAAAAGTTTGAGATTATTTAAGTATGAAACAATTGGTTGGCTTGTCATCGGGGGTATAGAAGTTGGGAACATCTTTGTGTGACGAAAATGAAACATAGCCTAACTATATGATTTTGTAGGGATGAACTTTCTTTTGCCATGCTATTTTGAGAAGACATGATTGCTTTGATTAGTATGCTTGAAGTATTATTATTTTTGTGTCAATAAGAACTTTTGTCTTGAATCTTTCGGATCTGAGTATTCATATCACAATTAAGAAGATTTACATTGAAATTATGCCAAAGTATCACTCCGCATCAAAAATTCTTTTTTATCATTTACCTACTCGAGGACGAGCAGGAATTAAGCTTGGGGATGCCTGATACGTCTCCAACGTATCTATAATTTTTGATTGCTCCATGCTACTTTATCTACTGTTTTGGACTATATTGGGCTTTATTTTCCACTTTTATATTATTTTTGGGACTAACCTATTAACCGGAGGCCCAGCCCAGAATTACTGTTTTTTTTGCCTATTTCAGTGTTTCGAAGAAACGGAATATCAAACGGAGTCCAAACGGAATGAAACCTTCGGGAATGTGATTTTCTCACCGAACGTGATCCAGGAGACTTGGACCCTACTCCAAGAAGTGCCAGAGGCGGTCACGAGGGTGGAGGGCGCGCCCCCTGGGCGCGCTCCCTACCTCATGGGCCCCCTGTTGCTCCTCCGACGTACCCCCTGCACCCATATATACTCTTGTACCCTAAAACTTCCAGAACAGAAGATAGATCGGGAGTTCCGCCGCTGCAAGCCTCTGTAGCCACCAAAAACCTCTCGGGAGCCCTTCCCGGCACCCTGCCGGAGGGGGATCCCATCACCGGTGGCCATCTTCGTCATCCCGGTGCTATCCATGACGAGGAGGGAGTAGTTCACCCTCCGGGCTGAGGGTATGTACCAGTAGCTATGTGTTTGATCTATCTCTCTCGTGTTCTCTCTCGTGTTCCTCTATGGCACAATCTTGATGTATCCCAAGCTTTGCTATTGTAGTTGGATCTTATGATGTTTCTCCCCCTCTACTCTCTTGTGATGAATTGAGTTTCCCCTTTGAAGTTATCTTATCGGATTGAGTCTTTTATGAGAACACTTGATGTATGTCTTGGTGATCAACTTGCGGGTTTCGTGACATTGGGAACCTATGCATAGGGGTTGGCACACGTTCTTGACTCTCCGATAGAAATTTTGGGGCACTCTTTGAAGTACTTTTATCTTGGTTGGATGAATCTGAGATTGTGTGATGCATATCGTATAATCATGCCCACGGATACTTGAGGTGACAATGGAGTATCTAGGTGACATTAGGGTTTTGGTTGATTTGTGTCTTAAGGTGTTATTCTAGTATGAACTCTATGATGGATCGAGCGGAAAGAATAGCTTTATGTTATTTTACTATGAACTCTTGAATAGATAGAACAAAAAGGATAACTTTGAGGTGGTTTCGTACCCTACCATAATCTCTATGTTTGTTCTCCGCTATTAGTGGCTTCGGAGTGAATCTTTGTTGCATGTTGAGGGCTTGTTATATGATCTATCTATGTTATTATTGTTGAGAGAACTTGCACTAGTGAAAGTATGAACCCTAGGCCTTGTTTCCTATCATTGCAATACCGTTTACGCTCACTTTTACCACTTGTTACCTTGCTGTTTTTATATTTTCAGATTACAAAAACCTTTATCTACTATCTATTTTGCACTTGTATCACCATCTCTTCGCCGAACTAGTGCACCGATACAATTTACCATTGTATTGGGTGTGTTGGGGACACAAGAGACTCCTTGTTATTTGGTTGCAGGGTTGCTTGAGAGAGACCATCTTCATCCTACGCCTCCCACGGATTGATAAACCTTAGGTCATCCACTTGAGGGAAATTTTCTACTGTCCTACAAACATGTGCACTTGCAGGCCCAACAACGTCTACAAGAAGAAGGTTGTGTAGTAGACATCAGAGACATCACCCTCCAAAAGGTAATAGATGGTGTGATGATGATGAACTCCTTGCTCTTGTGCTTCAAATGATAGTCTCCCCAACACTCAACACTCTATCATAGATTTAGCTATGGTGGAAAGATGATTTGTGTGGAAAGCAACTTGGGGAAGGCTAGAGATCGAGATTCTTGTGGTTGGATTGGAATGTCTTGGTCTCAACACATGAGTAGGTGGTTCTCTATCCTAAAATGAGTAGTGGAAGTGTAGGCACGTTTTGATGGCTCTCTTACAAATGGAGAAGGGGGTGGAGGGGTATATATAGCCTCCACACAAAATCCAATGGTTACACACATTTGACCCAACTCGGTCAGACCGAATAAGAGAACTTGGTGAGACCGATTTAGTTCAAAATGTGAACGTTAGGAATCTCGATGGGACCGATGTGCTAAGGCTAGGGCAAAACCTCATCCCGATGAGACCGATTGCTTGAACTCGGTGAGACCGATTTCAGAAACGAGCAAACAGAGAGTTGGTCAAGCAAACTCGGGGGGACCGATTGCTCATTTCGGTGAGACCAAAATGTTACAAAGGGAAATAGAGAGTTTGCAAGGCCATCTCGGTGAGACCGAGATCCGTATCGGTGTGACCGAATTGTCTAGGGTTTCTGGCAGTTGCTATGTCAACTGAACTCGGTGGCGCTAGATAGATCAAATCGGTGGGGCCGAGTTTGACTTGGATTTTGGACATATGTGGAAATGAGAAAGTGGCTGGGGGTTTTGGAGCAATATCACTAAGCACTTTTGAGCAAGTAGACCATTAAGCAACACCTCATCCCCTTTTCATAGAATTGGCTTTCCTATAGACTCAATGTGATCTTGGATCACTAAAACGAAAATGGAGAGTCTTGAGCTTTTGCCAATCTTTGTCCTTAGCATTTGAAGAGTCCACATCTCTAGTCCATTCCATGCCAGTCATTGAACTTTCTAAACTATTTAACTTGAATGGGTATTAGTTCAATGAGCTATATGTTGTTATGAATTACCAAAACCACCCGGGGATTAGTTGCACTTTCAATCCCCCTTTTTTGGTAATTGATGACAACATATAGATCAAAGCTTCGACAAATGATAATATGAATGAAATACATCGTCGCTTTGAGAAGTATGTGATAAGAAAGAGCTCCTCCTAAATTTGTGCATTATTTAAAATTTGCTTTTGAATGCAAATGCACAATCGATTAGGATCATGGGTCACTCTTCCATGTCATATACATCTTGGTGGAGCACTTAAAATGATAAGAGTTAAACAACATGCACTCATCACCAAGGGTAAACATGATTGATCATACACAAATATCATAGATATCATCATGCAAGCACACATTAAGGCATAGTATGGTCAAACACATGATCACAATAGTATCTCACGAGCATAACACAAGTAGTAGCATAAGAACCAAACAAGCAAAGTAGCAAGAGAGGCAAATAAAACAAACAAAAGGCAAAACACACACACACACACACACACACACACTCTCTCTCTCTCTCAGCCTAATTATCTATACACATTCCCCCCTTTGGCAACAAGTTACCAAAAAGCTTGAAAATGCATAGTGTTATACGACACTCTACGCACGATCTTTAGGAGCTCCTGAAGGGGTCTTCTGGCTGGTTGCTCCGGTGTGCGTAGATGGCGTGGAGAGGAGTCCATCTGCAAAAGCTTCGGCAGAGGTCTGTGGAGCTAGAGAAGTTGAAACTAGAGGTGCAATCGTGGCAGTTGTTGTAGATGCTGAAATAGAAGTCCTGGTGTCACTGACATCTGGCACTGCTGAAGACCTTTGTGCCCTTGGCACTCTGTGGAAAGTATCTGTGGTAGGTCCGTCATTCCTGACCTCAACTTCTTCCTGGAGATTCTCCATTGTGGGCTGGATCTCTGTGACCTTCACATCTAGATCATGAAATTTTGTCTCAATGACCCTCTCAAGGCTCTCTTGATTTTGAGTCAGGGTGGCCAAGCCCTTCTCAATTCTCACTGTAGCCTCAAGCAGATAACTGAGTTATTCTTGCTTGGTCTTGAGCATCACTTTAGAAGCATATGTTGCACTGGTTGCCTTTGCTGCTTTTGCAGCCTTTGCTCTCTATCTTCTCCTTGGCTTCAACTGAAGTAGGATGTGATGCATCCATGACAAGCTCATTGTCCTCAAAATCTGGCCTCAGGGGAAGATGCTCTTTATCAAGAAGATATGTCATGGTTCCCATCTTGGAATTGATCAACATCTGTATGTGAGGGGCATATCCACATGATCTCTTCTGATCAGCTGCAGTTCTCTTCACAGTTTCAACAATCAAACTCATCAGCTTGAAGTTCCGAGGTACATCAAACATGTGGAGCAAGTTGATTGAGTGACCACGGATCATCCTATGATCTCCTGACTTGGGCAAAAGGGTGTGCCTCAAGATGGTGTTGATGGTGGTCAGACCAGACAGCAGATAGTATATTGATCCAAACTTATGAGTCTCCAAGGCCTCATTAGGAATAGTCTTGTACATGTTGGCCATGGAGTTGTGATCCTTCCTAGGCTTGGCATATACTCCCTCCGTCCGAAAATACTTGTCATCAAAATGGATAAAAAGATATGTATCTAGAACTAAAATATGTCTAGATGCATCCCCTTTTATCCATTTTGATGACAAGTATTTCTGGACGGAGGGAGTACATCAATGTCATTTTCCTCTTCCTTTGGGTCATTGATCAACTTGGCCCATTCAGATATTGTAGATTGATACCTTGTACCTTCAGTCATCCAGATAATCTTTCCATCTGGGTAGAAGTGAGCAGTGGAATAGAGTTGCATGATCATCTCATTGTTCCACTTAGTCAACTTCTGACCAACAAACTTGTCCACATCATTCATCCTGAAGCTCTCATTTACACCTAGGAAACAGTCCTTATTGTCATCAATGTACTCCCAGTCAACCCACTTCATATCACAGACAATGGGCTTCTTGTGTAACAAGATTGTCTCATAGAAATCCTGTTGTTCCTTGGTGTGAAAACGATAGTCTACAGCAGTTCTCCTCCTGGTGGCATAGGGATCAGCCTGTCTCCAGAGTCTCAGACCCGCATCCTTCCTTATCTTCATATCTTCTGCCACAGGATGATCATCACTATGATCTGGAATCTTGGGCTTCAGTTTTCCGAGCACTTGTTGCTCTTCTTCTTCTTGAACTTCAAGCACTGGGGCCTTATTCTTCTCAGCAGCAGGGATGTTCCTGGTAGATCTCTTTGGAGAAGATGGTTTTGGAGCTTGAGCTTGAGCTGAAGGCTTGGGGGCACACTTGGGCTTAGATGGATCAGCCCCAGTCCTTATGGCACCCCCCATAAGCTTTTGTGTCTTTGGTGGAGGTGCAACTGGATCTTCCTCCTCCTCTTCTTCATCTGAGGTGTGCTTTTCAAATTCAGCCATTGGACCAACTAGCTTGCACCATCTTCCTCTTTTTCTTTCCCTCTTCTTCTCACCAGGACCACTTGGTGTAGCAGCATTAGCTTGAGTTGAGGCTCTAGATTTTGACATAGGCTTCCTCTTAGTAGGACCTTTCACCTTCATTCCAGGCTTGGTGGCAGCAGCATACTCCTTCTGGAGTACATTCTTCTTGGAGGTCACCTCCTCCTCAACAACAAAGTCCTCATCATCATATTCTGAAGTTATCTTCTTCCTTGTCCTGGTTGCTGCCTTGGGCAAGTTACTGGGAGTGCTTCTGCTCCCCTCATCATAACTGCTGTTGGAGGGACTAGTACCCTCACTGAGGTTTACTTGCTCTTCAGACCTGTTCTGACTGTCACTGCCCTCTGACATAGTTGAATCTGACCGTGTGAATAGTTGGGTATAGATAGAGTGGTTGAGCATCACAAAGTACAACTATTTTGCAAAAATATTGATACAAAAACTTAACTTTAGTCCTCTGCAGAAAGCATTTTGGAGCTACCGATTTGACAAACTCGGTGACACCGAAACACAAACAGAGTTTAAACACACCATTTCGGTTAAAACGAAATGCAGCTCGGTGACTCCGAGATGCTAGGGTTTCACAGAGAAAGTGATTTCGGTTGCACCGATTAGTACACTTCGGTCAGACCGAGTTGTACTTGTGCAATGGCCAGGGCCAAACCGGTGTGACCGAGATCCTCAGATCGGTCGGTCCAAGATGAGTTCGGCGGAAACCTAACCCTAAGTTTTTGCATAAAATCTATTCTAATGGATTCTTTTGGTGGATAGATTGATCTCATATGTGGGAAGAACAATGGCAATGATCTTTGTGCAAGAATCAGAATAATAGAATGCACAAAGAGGTCAAGTCCGTACCCTAACTTGGTGACGACCTTGCTAGGCAACGGCAGTGAGAATCCCGTTGACGGTGGCGGAGATCAGCGACAGGAGGCACTGGCGACAATGGCAATGATTCGGAGACCAAGGGGGCGGCAGAGCTGGGAGGCGCGGTCGAGTGTTTGGAGGAATTTCCAAATTTTCAACCCGCGGTATATATAGCTAGTAATTGTCGGTGTGACCGAGTGGAATGACTCGGTGGCACCGAGATGTAAAACTGCTAGCAGTTGCTGGAACTTGGTGTGACCGAATTGTTCAAATCGGTTGCACCGAGATGAAAACCTAGATCAACTTAATGAATTCAGTGAAACTGAGTAGGAGTGAGTTGGTCTGACCGAGATGCACTAAGAGGTTTTGGAAGTTAAGCCCTTGACGAATCGGTTGCTCCTAGTGCTCCTCACCCGGAGGGTCTGAATTCGACTTGTTCAAACTTTGTGATGTAGTATGAATAGAGTTTGAGACGAGAAAATCATAGATAGCTAGAGGTAGTACTTAGTCATTCTCGTCCATCCATTTGGCAAAAAGAAGAACCAAACAATCAAAGCAACAAATGGATGTCCTTGAATGGAGAAAATGAAGGAAATATGCCCTAGAGGCTATAATAAAGTTATTATTTTATATTTCCTTATTCATGATAAAGGTTTATTATTCATGCTAGAATAGTATTGATCGTAAACCTTAATACATGTGTGAATACATAAGCAAACAACATGTCCCTAGTGATCCTCTACTAGACTAGCTCATTGATCAAAGATGATTAAGGTTTCCTAACCATGGACGTGAGTTGTCATTTGATAAAGGGATCACATCATTAGGAGAATGATGTGATAGACAAGACCCATCTGTTAGCTTAGCATAATGATCGTTTAGTTTTATTACTATTGCTTTCTTCTTGTCAAATACATATTCCTTCGACTATGAGATTATGCAATTCCCGGATACCGGAGGAATGCCTTGTGTGCTATCAAAGGTCACAACATAACTGGGTGATTATAAAGATGCTCTACAGGTATCTCCGAAGGTGTTTGTTGAGTTGGCATAGATCGAGAGCAGGATTTGTCACTCCGAGTATCGGAGAGGTATCTTTGGGGCCCTCTCGGTAATACACATCATAAGCTTGCAAGCAAACGGTTGAGAAGTTAGTCACGAGGTGATGTATTACGGAACGAGTAAAGAGACTTGCCGGTAATGAGATTGAACTAGGTATGAAGATACCGACGGTCGAATCTCGGGCAAGTAACATACCGGTGGACAAAGAGAATTACGTATGTTGTCATACCAGTTTGACCGATAAAGATCTTCGTAGAATATGTAGGAGCCAATATGAGCATCCAGGTTCCGCTATTGGTTATTGACCGGAGAGATGTCTTGGTCATGTCTACGTAGTTCTCAAACCCATAGGGTCCGCACGCTTAACGTTCAATGACAATATAGTATTATACGAGTTATGTGATTTGGTGACCGAATGTTGTTCGGAGTTTCGGATGAGATCATGGACATGACCTAGGAGGAGAAGGAAGAGGGGAAGGGAAAGGAAATAGTGGAATAGGATTTGCCCTTCCTTCCCTCCCCCCTCTTTCCTTCCCCCTCAAAAAACATGGCAAGGGGCGGCCAAGGGCAGGAGCCCAAGTAGGATTTGGACCTACTTGGGGCGCCCCTTGGCCTCTCCCCTCTCCCTCCCACCTATATATATGAGGAGGGGACGCCTAGCACACCCAAGACAATTGCCTAGTCGTGTGCGGCGCCCCCTCCACCGTTTACACCCTCGGTCATATTTTCATAGTGCTTAACACCATCACCATCACCACATCGTCGTGCTGACTGGAACTCATCTACTACCTCGATGTCTTGCTGGATCAAGAAGGCGAGGGACGTCAACGTGTGCAGAAAGTGGAGGTGCCGTGCGTTCGGTACTTGATCGGTTGAAGCGCGAAGAAGTTCGACTACATCAACCACGTTGTGAAATGCTTCCACTTACGATCTACGAGGGTACGTAGATACACTCTCCCCCTCGTTGTTATGCATCTCCATGGATAGATCATTACGTGTGCATAGAATTTTTTTTTTGTTTTCCATGCAACATTCCCAACAGAGAATTATGCACCCAACATGCTCACACAATAAGATGGCAAATAAAACATGTGGCAAAGCATGCACAAACACTCTAGCATCTATCAAGCAATTGACAATGACTAGGTCATCAATATATGAGTATATTGACATAGGATTCAAATGAGAACATTTGATCATAGGTCATACTCATCGTTTAAGCACAAGTGGGGTTACCACTTTTACATAAAGCATTGTTGTGTTCACACCTTTAGAGTTGCTTTAGCTCAATTCTTAGAGCAAAGCTCCCCCCTAGATGTGATATCCCCACTTAGAGGGATGAACTAACCTTGGGTTTTGTCGATGATGACTTCATGTAGGTGTTGACGATGTGTATGCACAATGTTGATGTAGATCATTTGGAGCAATCCATTGGAGTGAGTTGCACTTTCAATACCTACATGGGTTAGTCCCACAAGGAACACACAAGAATATCCATAGACATAGAGTGAAGTATACATATAATGATGTCCATAAAAGCATTAGGTTACCTTGTCCCTTGTCTTACCAACAAGAGGGTTTGTGACTCCTTGAACTAGTGCAAGATATGGAAGTTGATTGAACTTGTCCTTGCCAAAATGAATATGAGTGAAATATGTTGGCGGAGTCACCATCAGGAACTCTCTAGTTCTTCTTCTTTGGGATCCACATCAGCTTGCTGGGAATCCTTGGAGTTGTAGTTGTACTTGATGAAGTAGAACTTGATGTAGTCTTGGGAACCCACTTGACCAAGGCCTTAGGAGCTTCTTCAAATGAGTCAGTCTCTTCTTGAAGCTTGTCCTTGCCTTTTAGCTTGTGGTCTTGTGGTAGAAGATCATATTGAGATTGTGTTCCCTTGAAAGAAGTGGGGTCATACCTCGCTTGTTGAGGAACAAACTTCATCTTGCGGTATTGGTCTTCTTCACACTCAACTCCATTGGCAGTGAACTTTCGTTCAAAACCAACACCTTGATTCTTCCGGTGCCTTCCTTGCTTGCGTACAATTTCCTCAAATTGCTTACTTCCGGCAAGGCTCTTGTAAACACCTTTCTCTATAATTGCCTTCAATAATCTATTTTCTTGCTCAAGTGTAACTTGGCTAAGAGAATCATTAGTGGAATCAAGAGAACTACTAGAAGCAACAATATTGGATTTAACATGATTATTGTTACTAATAGAAGAAGAATATTTCTTGCTCTTGTTGCTAGATTTTACTTGTGGCATATAAGTAGACAATAGTAAACACTTCGCAATGTAGGAAGAACTTTTCTTTTGAAGATCATCATTGATTGCTTTTAAGAACCCACGCTCTTGCTCTAAATTGAACTTCTCAAAGCGCAGCTTTTCATGAGTCTTTAAAAGCTCTCGATGATCCTCTAGAGTAGTTTCATGAGCTAACTTAAGAGTGCTTAGTTCTTTAGTTAGACACTCAATTTCCTTATTATCATTGTCATTCGTTTCATCTTAATTAGCATGATTAATAGCAATTTCATCATAGTTTTCATCACTAGTGTTGTGAACAAGTAAATCATGATCACCTAGCAAATCATCTTCATAACTATTGAAATCAACATACTTGGAGTGTGATACCTTAGGACTTTTAGCCATGAAGCATCCTCCAATTCCCTCATTTGGTGAGTCAAATATGTCATAGGAGTTGGATGACACAAATGCAAGACCGGCAACCCTTTCATCTTGAGTATATTCGGAGTCAGAGTGATAACTTCTCTCGGAGTTGTTGTCGGAGTTGGAACCGGATACCCATTCACCAACATGAGCTTCATGTCTTTGTCTTGTGTAGCTCTTTGATGACTTGTCCTTCCTTTCTGAATCCTTGCTTCTACGAGAGGGTCTTCGTTCATAACATCATCTCTACTCCTCTCTCTTGGTGGTGATTCGTCTCTTTTACTTCTCCTTTTAGGTGAATCTTCTGTTCTCTTGTAGGGAGCCGTACACTCGTTGGAGTAGTGTCTGGGTCTTCCACAATCATAGCAATTGCGATCACGACTAGAAGATCTATTGTCATTGTAAGACATTGACTTGGAACTTCTCTCTTTGCTTCTACTCTTGTAGAATTTGTTGAAGTTCTTCACCATTAAGCTCAATTCTTCCTTGAAGACTTGTTTATCACTTGATCTTGTACGAGCATCACATGAAGCTTTGTAAGCACCACTAGACTTGTTATGGATTTCTTCCTAATCCTTGAGTGATATCTCATGAGCAACAATTCTACCAGTGACTTCTGTTGGCTTGAGATCTTTGTAATTGGGCATCATTTGGATCAAGGTGCACACGGTATCATATTTTCCATCCAAGGCTCTTAGGATCTTCCCAATGATGAATCTGTTGGTCATCTCTTCGCTTCCTAAGCCGACAATCTCATTTGTGATGAGAGCAAGCCTAGAGTACATCTCAGCGACTCCTTCACCATCCTTCATTTTGAACTTGTCAAGTTGACTTTGAAGCACATCCAATTTGGATTCCTTGACGGACTAGGTACCTTCGTGCATATCAACCAAAGTATCCCAAATTTCCTTTGCATTCTCAAGGCGGCTGATTTTGTTGAATTCTTCGGGGCACAATCCGTTGAAGAGAATATCGCAAGCTTGAGCATTGTATTGCAACATCTCTCTTCCGTGGATGATTCATGATCCGGTTCTCTTACATCCTCGAATTATTCACCTTGCAAGCCAATACGCACAATAGCCCAAACGGCCGGATTATGACCAAGAATATGCATTTTCGTCTTATGCTTCCAACTAGCAAAATTTGTACCATCAAAGTAAGGACCTCTACGGTGGTAATTTCCCTCGCTAGACGCCATACTCTCCTAGGTTGTGAAACCAAGGCTATGATCACCAAAGCTATGGAAATCAAGGCAAATGGAGACCAAAGCTCTAATACCACTTGTATGATCGAAAGTAGGTCTATAGGGGGGTGATTAGACTACTTGACCAAATAAAAATCTAACCTTTTCCAATTTTAAGTGTTGGCAGATTTTAGCAACTTAGCACAAGTCAAGCAATCAACCTACACATACAATTCTAAGAGTATAGCAGCAGAATGTAAAACATTGCATATGAAGGTAAAGGGAAGGGTTTGGAGAAGACAAACACAATTGAAGACACGAAGATTTTCGGCGTGGTTTCGATAGGTGTTGCTATCATACATCCACGTTGATGGAGACTTCAACCAACGAAGCATAACGGTTGTGGCAGTCCACAGAGGGCTCCACCCATGGAGGGTCCATGAAGAAGCAACCTTGTCCATCCCACCATGGCCATCGCCCACGAAGGACTTGCCTCACTTGGGTAGATCTTCACGAAGTAGGCGATCTCCTTGCCCTTACAAACTCCTTGGTTCAACTCCACAATCTTGTCCTAGGCTCCCAAGTGATGCCTAACCAATCTAGGAGACACCACTCTCCAAAAGGTAATAGATGGTGTGATGATGATTGATAACCCACAAGTATATTGGATCGCAACAGTTTTTGAGGGTAGAGTATTCAGCCCAAATTTATAGATTCGACACAAGGGGAGCCAAAGAATACTTGCAAGTATTAGCAGCTAAGTTGTCAATTCAACCACACCTGGAGATTAATTATCTGCAGCAAAGTGATCAGTAGCACAGTAATATGATAGCTTTGATAGTAGTAGCGACAACAATAGTAATGGTAACAATGATAGCAATAGTTTGTTAGCAGTAACGATAGCAGTAGCAGCAGTAGTAACTTAGCAAGAACAATATAAGGTAAATTCGTAGGCATTGGATCAGTGATTCATTGGATGATATTCATCATGAGACAGTCATAACCTAGGGTGATATGGCACTAGCTCCAGTTCATAAATATAATGTAGGCATGTATTCCGTAAATAGTCATACGTGCTTATGGAAAGATCTTGCATGACATCTTTTGTCCTACCCTCCCGTGGCAGCGGGTCCTATTGGAAACTAAGGGATATTAAGGCCTCCTTTTAGTAGAGAACCAGAACAAAGCATTAACACACGGTGAATACATGAACTCCTCAAACTACGGTCATCACCGGAAGTGGTCCCGACTATTGTCACTCCGGGGTTGCCGGATCATAACACGTAGTAGGTGACCATAACTTGCAAGATCGGATCTAGAACATGAATATAATGGTGATATTATAAACAGTTCAGATCTAAAATCATGGCACCCAGGCCCAAAGTGACAAGCATTAAGCATGGCAAAGTCATAGCAACATCAATCTCAGAACATAGTGGATACCAGGGATCACGCCCTAACAAAACTAACTTGATTACGTGATGAATCTTATCCAACTCCTCACCGACCAGCAAGCCTATGAAGGAATTTTCACTCCCGGTGGGGAGCATCATGGAATTGGCGATGGAGAAGGGTTGGTGATGACAAAGATCGAAGATCCCCCTCTCCGGAGCCCCAAACAGACTCCAGATCTGGCCTCCCGATGAAGAACAGGAGATGACAACGGCTCCATCTCGTGAAACGCGATAATTCTTTCTTCCATGATTTTCTTCTGGAAATATGTGATTTTATAGCATCTATTTCAGGGTCTACGGGGCCACCAGGTGGGGACAACCCACCTGGGCGCGCCTGGAGGGGGTGGCGCACCCTAGTGGGTTGTGCCCACCCAGGTGCCCCCCTCCGGTGGTTCTTGGCTCCAGATATTTTCTTTTATTGTATAAAAAATCCTCGCAAAGTTTTGTTCCATTCCGAGAACTTCTATTTCTGCACAAAAACAACACCATGGTAGTTCTGCTGAAAAAAGCGTCAGTCCGGATTAGTTTCATTCAAATCATGCAAATTAGAGTACAAAACAAGAGGAAAGCATTAGGAAAAGTAGATACGATGGAGACGTGACAACTCCCCCAAGCTTAAACCTTTGCTTGTCCTCAAGCAATTCAGTTGATAAACTGAAAGTGAAAAAGAAAAACTTTTACAAACTCTTTTGCGCCTGTTTCATAAATAAGCTTAAACAACACCTGGGTTTTCAGCAAAGATTATAACTAACCATGTCGACAATAATTCTTAAAAATTATATTAACTCATATCAATGACATAATCAACTAGAGAGCAATAATAAGATATCTCAAACAACGAACGTTGTCAAAACAACCATGATACAATATGACAATAGTGGTATCTCGCTAGCCCTTTTTGAGACTGCAAAACATAAATGCAGAGCACCCCCAAAGTTCAAGCAGCGACTAAACATTGGAATTCATGGTAGAAAAGATCTAGTCATGATGCACCCAACATTAGCTATACACAATGCATCAGCATGACATCAGTGCTATCAGGTTCTGGCGCTTATTTGAGAAGGTGATGACACAACATAAAAGTAAATAGATAGTCCCTTTACAGAGGGAAGCAGTGATTTGTAGAGGTGCCAGAGCTCAAGTTTTTTAAAACAGGTGTAAATGAAATTTTGAGACATGCACCCTTTGAAGGAAATATGCCCTAGAGGCAATAATAAAGTTATAATTTATTTCCTTATTCCATGATAAATGTTTATTATTCATGCTAGAATTGTATTAACCGGAAACATAATACATGTGTGAATACATAAACAAACACAGTGTCACTAGTATGCCTCTACTTGACTAGCTCGTGAATCAAAGATGGTTAAGTTTCCTAGCCATGGACAAAAGAGTTGTCATTTGATTAACGGGATCACATCATTAGGAGAATGATGTGATTGACATGACCCATTCCGTTAGCCTAGCACTTGATCGTTTAGTATGTTGCTATTGCTTTCTTCATGACTTATACATGTTCCTGTAACTATGAGATTATGCAACTCCCGTTTACCGGAGGAACACTTTGGGTGCTACCAAACGTCACAACGTAACTGCGTGATTATAAAGGAGTACTACGGGTGTCTCCGAAGGTACATGTTGGGTTGGCGTATTTCGAGATTAGGTTTTGTCACTCCGATTGTCGGAGAGGTATCTCTGGGCCCTCTTGATAATGCACATCACTATAAGCCTTGCAAGCAATGTAGCTAATGAGTTAGTTACGGAATGATGCATTACGTAACGAGTAAAGAGACTTGCCGATAACGAGATTGAACTAGGTATTGGATACCGACGATCGAATCTCGGGCAAGTAACATACCGATGACAAAGGGAACAAAGTATGTTGTTATGCGGTTTGACTGATAAAGATCTTCGTAGAATATGTAGGAGCCAATATGGGCATCCAGGTTCTGCTATTGGTTATTGACCAAGAATAGTTCTAGGTCATGTCTACATAGTTCTCGAACCCGTAGGGTCCGCACGCTTAAGGTTTCGATGACAGTTATATTATGAGTTTATGAGTTTTGATGTACCGAAGGAGTTCGGAGTCCCGGATGAGATCGGGGACATGACGAGGAGTCTCGAAATGGTCGAGACGTAAAGATCGATATATTGGATGACTATATTCAGAGTTCGGAAAGGTTCCGAGTGATTCGGGTATTTTTCGGAGTACCGGAGAGTTACGGGAATTCGCCGGGGAGTATATGGGCCTTATTGGGCCATACGGGAATAGTGGAGAGAGGCCAAAAGGAAGGAGGCCTGCGCCCCCCCTCTGGTCCGAATTGGACAAGGGGTGCAGCCCCCCTTTCCTTCTTCCTCTCCCCCTCTTTCCCCCTCTCCTACTCCAACAAGGGAGGTGGAATCCTACTAGGACTAGGGAGTCCTAGTAGGACTCCACACTTGGCGCGCCCCCTCCTAGGGCCGGCCACCTCCCCCCTTGCTCCTTTATATACGGGGGCAGGGGGGCACCCCATGACACATAAGTTGATCTGCGGATCGTTCCTTAGCCGTGTGCAGTGACCCTCTCCACCATATTCCACCTCGGTCATATCGTCGCGGAGTTTAGGCGAAGCCCTGCGCCGGTAGAGCATCATCATCGTCACCACGCCGTCGTGCTGACGGAACTCATCCCCGAAGCTTTGCTGGATCGGAGCCCGGGGATCGTCATCGAGCTGAACGTGTGCTGAACTCGGAGGTGCCGTACGTTCGGTGCTTGGATCGGTCGGATCGTGAAGACGTACGACTACATCAACCGCGTTGTCATAACGCTTCCGCTTACGGTCTACGAGGGTACGTGGACAACACTCTCCCCTCTCATTGCTATGCCATCACCATAATCTTGCGTGTACGTAGGAATTTTTTTGAAATTACTACGTTCCCCAGCAGTGGCATCCGAGCCTAGGTTTTATGCGTTGATGTTATATGCACGAGTAGAACACAAGTGAGTTGTGGGCGATACAAGTCATACTGCTTACCAGCATGTCATACTTTGGTTCGGCAGTATTGTGAGATGAAGCGGCCCGGACCGACATTACGCGTACGCTTACGCGAGACTGGTTTCACCGTTACGAGCACTTGTGCTTAAAGGTGGCTGGTGGGTGTCTGTCTCTCTCACTTTAGCTGAATCGAGTGTGGCTACGCCCGGTCCTTGCGAAGGTTAAAACAACACTAACTTGACGAACTATCGTTGTGGTTTTGATGCGTAGGTAAGAACGGTTCTTGCTAAAGCCCGTAGCAACCACGTAAAATTTGCAACAACAAAGTAGAGGACGTCTAACTTGTTTTTGCAGGGCATGTTGTGATATGATATGGTCAAGACGTGATGCTATATTTTATTGTATGAGATGATCATGTTTTGTAACCGAAGTTATCGGCAACTGGCAGGAGCCATATGGTTGTCGCTTTATTGTATGAAATGCAAACGCCCTGTAATTGCTTTACTTTATCACTAAGCGGTAGCGATAGTCGTAGAAGCAATAGATGGCGTAACGACAACGATGCTACGATGGAGATCAAGGTGTCGCGCCGGTGACGATGGTGATCACGACGGTGCTTCGAAGATGGAGATCACAAGCACAAGATGATGATGGCCATATCATATCACTTATATTGATTGCATGTGATGTTTATCCTTTATGCATCTTATCTTGCTTTGATTGACGGTAGCATTTTAAGATGATCTCTCACTAATTATCAAGAAGTGTTCTCCCTGAGTATGCACCGTTGCGAAAGTTCTTCGTGCTGAGACACCACGTGATGATCGGGTGTGATAGGCTCTACGTTCAAATACAACGGGTGCAAAACAGTTGCACACGCGGAATACTCAGGTTAAACTTGACGAGCCTAGCATATACAGATATGGCCTCGGAACACGGAGACCGAAAGGTCGAGCGTGAATCATATAGTAGATATGATCAACATAATGATGTTCACCATTGAAACTACTCCATCTCACGTGATGATCGGACATGGTTTAGTTGATTTGGATCACGTGATCACTTAGATGACTAGAGAGATGTCTGTCTAAGTGGGAGTTCTTAAGTAATATGATTAATTGAACTTAAATTTATCATGAACTTAGTCCTGGTAGTATTTTGCAAATTATGTTGTAGATCAATAGCTTGCGTTGTTGCTTTCATATGTTTATTTTGATATGTTCCTAGAGAAAATTGTGTTGAAAGATGTTAGTAGCAATGATGCGGATTGGATCCGTGATCTGAGGTTTATCCTCATTGCTGCACAGAAGAATTATGTCCTTAATGCACCGCTAGGTGACAGACCTATTGCAGGAGCAGACGCAGACGTTATGAACGTTTGGCTAGCTCAATATGATGACTACTTGATAGTTTAGTGCACCATGCTTAACGGCTTAGAATCGGGACTTCAAAGATGTTTTGAACGTCATGGACCATATGAGATGTTCCAGGAATTGAAGTTAATATTTCAAGCAAATACCCGAGTTGAGAGATATGAAGTCTCCAACAAGTTCTATAGCTAAAAGATGGAGGAGAATCGCTCAACTAGTGAGCATGTGCTCAGATTGTCTGGGTACTTCAATCACTTGAATCAAGTGGGAGTTAATCTTCCAGATAAGATAGTGATTGACAGAATTCTCTAGTCACCATCACCAAGTTACTAGAACTTCGTGATGAACTATAGTATGCAAGGGATGACGAAAACAATTCCCGAGCTCTTCGTGATGTTGAAATCGACGAAGGTAGAAATCAAGAAAGAGCATCAAGTGTTGATGATTGACAAGACCACTAGTTTCAAGAAAAGGGCAAAGGGAAAGAAAGGGAACTTCAAGTAGAATGACAAGCAAGTTGTCACTCCCATGAAGAAGCCCAAAGCTGAACCAAAGCCTGAAACTGAGTGCTTACACTGCAAAGGAAATGGTCACTGGAAGCGGAAATGCCCTGAATATTTGGTGGATAAGAAGGATGGCAAAGTGAACAAGGGTATATTTGATATACAGGTTATTGATGTGTGCCTTACTAGTGTTTATAGTAGCTCCTGAGTATTTGATACTTGTTCGGTTGCTAAGATTAGTAACTCGAAACAGGAGTTACAGAATAAACAGAGACTAGTTGAAGGGGAAGTGACGATGAGTGTTGGAAGTAGTTCCAAGATTGATATGATCATCATCGCACACTCCCTATACTTTCGGGATTAGTGTTAAACCTAAATAAATGTTATTTGGCATTTGCGTTGAGCATGAACATGATTTGATCGTGTTTATTGCGATACGGTTATTCATTTAAAGTTAGAGAATAATTGTTATTCTGTTTACATGAATAAGACCTTCGATGGTTATACACCCAATGAAAATAGTTTGTTGGATCTCGATCATAGTGATACACATATTCATAATATTGATGCCAAAAGATGCAAAGTTAATAATGATAGTGCAACTTATTTGTGGCACTGCCGTTTGGGTCATATCGGTGTAAAGCGCATGAAGAAACTCCATAAAGATGGATTTTTGGAATCACTTGGTTATGAATCATTTGATGCTTGCGAACCGTGCCTTTTGGGCAAGATGACTAAAACTCCGTTCTCCGGAACAATGGAACAAGCTACTGACTTATTGGAAATAATACATACCGATGTATGCGATCCAATGAGTGTTGATGCTCGTGGCAAGTATCGTTATTTTCTGACCTTCACAAAATGATTTGAGCAGATATGGGTATATCTACTTGATGAAACATAAGTCTGAAATAATTGAAAAGGTTCAAAGAATTTCAGAGTGAAGTGGAAAAATCATCGTAACAAGAAAATAAAGTTTCTACGATCTGATCGCGGAGACGAATATTTGAGTTACGAGTTTGGTCTTCAATTAAAACAATGTGGAATAGTTTCACAGCTCACGCCACCTGGAACACCACAACGTTATGGTGTGTCCGAACGTCGTAACCGCACTTTATTGGATATGGTGCGATCTATGATGTCTCTTATCGGTTTTACCACTATCGTTTTGGGGTTGTGCATTAGAGACAGCTGCATTCACGTTTAAAAGGGCACCATCTAAATCCGTTGAGACGACACCGTATGAACTATGGTTTAGCAGTAAACCTAAGCTGTCGTTTCTTAAAGTTTGGAGTTGCGATGCTTATATGAAAAAGGTTTTCAACCTGATAAGCTCGAACCCAAATCGGAGAAGTGCGTCTTCATAGAATACCCAAAGGAAACTGTTGGGTACACCTTCTATCACAGATCCGAAGGCAAAACATTCGTTGCTAAGAATGGATCCTTTCTAGAGAAGGAGTTTCTCTCGAAAGAAGTGAGTGGGAGGAAAGTAGAACTTGATGAGGTAACTGTACCTGCTCCCTCATTTGAAAGTAGTTCATCACAGAAATCTGTTCCTGTGACTACTACACCAATTAGTGAGGAAGTTAATGATGATGATCATGAAACTTCAGATTAAGTTACTACAGAATCTCGTAGGTCTTACAGAGTAAGATCCGCACCAGAGTGGTACGGTAATCCTGTTCTGGAAGTTATGTTACTAGACCATGACGAACCTACGAACTATGAAGAAGCGATGGTGAGCCCAGATTCCGCAAAATGGCTTGAGGCCATGAGATCTGAGATAAGATCCATGTATGAAAACAAAGTATGGACTTTGATTGACTTGCCCAATGATCGGCGAGACATTGAGATTAAATGGATCTTCAAGAGGAAGACGGACGCTGATAGTGTTACTATCTACAAAGCTAGAATTGTCGCAAAAGGTTTTCGACAAGTTCAAGGTGTTGACTACGATGAGAGTTTTTCACTCGTATCTATGCTTAAGTCTGTCTGAATCATGTTAGCAATTGCCGCATTTTATGAAATCTGGCAAATGGATAAACAAAACTGCATTCCTTAATGGTTTTCTTAAAGAAGAGTTGTATATGATGCAACCAGAAGGTTTTGTCAATCCTAAAGGTGCTAACAAATTGTGCAAGCTCCAGCGATCCATCTATGGACTGGTGCAAGCATCTCGGAGTTGGAATATATGCTTTGATGAGTTGATCAAAGCATATGGTTTTATACAGACTTTTGAAGAAGCCTGTATTTACAAGAAAGTGAGTGGGAGCTCTGTAGCATTTCTAATATTATATGTGGATGACATATTGTTAATTGGAAATGATATGGAAATTCTGGATAGCATGAAAGGATACTTGAATAAGAGTTTTTCAAAGCAAGACCTCGGTGAAGCTGCTTACACATTGAGCATCAAGATCTATATAGATAGATCAAGACGCTTGATAAGATTTTTCAATGAGTACATACCTTGATAAATTTTTGAAATAGTTCAAAATGGAACAGTCAAAGAAGGAGTTCTTGCCTGTGTTACAAGGTGTGAAGTTGAGTAAGACTCAAGACCCGACCATTGCAGAAAATAGAAAGAGAATGAAAAGTCATTCCCTATGCCTCAGTCATAGGTTCTATAAAGTATGCTATGCTGTGAACCAGACCTATTGTATACCTTGCTCTGTGTTTGGCAAAGGAATACAATTTTGATCTAATAAGTAGATCACTGGACATGGGTCAAGAATATCCTTAGTGAGGACTAAGGAGATGTTTCTCGATTATGGAGGTGATAAAAGAGCCCGTCGTAAAAGTTACAACGATGCAAGCTTTTACACCAATCCAGATGACTCTAAGTCTCAATCTGGATACATATTGAAAGTGGGAGCAATTAGCTAGAGTAGCTCCGTGCAGAGCATTGTGGACATAGAATATTTGCGAAATACATACGGCTCTGAATATGACAGACCCGTTGACTAAGCTTCTCTCACGAGCAAAACATGATCATACCTTAGTACTCTTTTGGGTGTTAATCACATAGCGATGTGAACTAGATTATTGACTCTAGTAAACCCTTTGGGTGTTGATCACATGATGATGTGAACTATGGGTATTAATCACATGCAGATGTGAATATTGGTGTTAAATCACATAGCGATGTGAACTAGATTATTGACTCTAGTGCAAGTGGGAGACTGAAGGAAATATGCCCTAGAGGCAATAATAAAGTTATTATTTATTTCCTTATTCATGATAAATGTTTATTATTCATGCTAGAATTGTATTAACCGGAAACATAATACATGTGTGAATACATAGACAAACATAGTGTCACTAGTATGCCTCTACTTGACTAGCTCGTGAATCAAAGATGGTTAAGTTTCCTAGCCATGGACAAAGAGTTGTCATTTGATTAACGGGATCACATCATTAGGAGAATGATGTGATTGACATGACCCATTCCGTTAGCCTAGCACTTGATCGTTTAGTATGTTGCTATTGCTTTCTTCATGACTTATACATGTTCCTGTAACTATGAGATTATGCAACTCCCGTTTACCGGAGGAACACTTTGGGTGCTACCAAACGTCACAACGTAACTGGGTGATTATAAAGGAGTACTACAGGTGTCTCCAAAGGTACATGTTGGGTTGGCGTATTTCGAGATTAGGTTTTGTCACTCCGATTGTCGGAGAGGTATCTCTGGGCCCTCTCGGTAATGCACATCACTATAAGCCTTGCAAGCAATGTAGCTAATGAGTTAGTTACGGAATGATGCATTACGTAACGAGTAAAGAGACTTGCCGGTAACGAGATTGAACTAGGTATTGGATACCGACGATCGAATCTCGGGCAAGTAACATACCGATGACAAAGGGAACAACGTATGTTGTTATGCGGTTTGACCGATAAAGATCTTCGTAGAATATGTAGGAGCCAATATGGGCATCCAGGTTCCGCTATTGGTTATTGACCAAGAATAGTTCTAGGTCATGTCTACATAGTTCTCGAACCCGTAGGGTCCGCACGCTTAAGGTTTCGATGACAGTTATATTATGAGTTTATGAGTTTTGATGTACCGAAGGAGTTCGGAGTCCCGGATGAGATCGGGGACATGACGAGGAGTCTCGAAATGGTCGAGACGTAAAGATCGATATATTGGACGACTATATTCGGAGTTCGGAAAGGTTCCGAGTGATTCGGGTATTTTTCGGAGTACCGGAGAGTTACGGGAATTCGCCGGGGAGTATATGGGCCTTATTGGGCCATACGGGAATAGAGGAGAGAGGCCAAAAGGAAGGAGGCCTGCGCCCCCCCTCTGGTCCGAATTGGACAAGGGGCGCAGCCCCCCTTTCCTTCTTCCTCTCCCCCTCTTTCCCCTCTCCTACTCCAACAAGGGAGGTGGAATCCTACTAGGACTAGGGAGTCCTAGTAGGACTCCACACTTGGCGCGCCCCCTCCTAGGGCCGGCCACCTCCCCCCTTGCTCCTTTATATACGGGGGCAGGGGGGCACCCCATGACACATAAGTTGATCTATGGATCATTCCTTAGCCGTGTGCGGTGCCCCCTCCACCATATTCCACCTCGGTCATATCGTCGCGGAGTTTAGGCGAAGCCCTGCGCCGGTAGAGCATCATCATCGTCACCACGCCGTCGTGCTGACGGAACTCATCCCCGAAGCTTTGCTGGATCGGAGCCCGGGGATCGTCATCGAGCTGAACGTGTGCTGAACTCGGAGGTGCCGTACGTTCGGTGCTTGAATCGGTCGGATCGTGAAGACGTACGACTACATCAACCGCGTTGTCATAACGCTTCCGCTTACGGTCTACGAGGGTACGTGGACAACACTCTCCCCTCTCGTTGCTATGCCATCACCATGATCTTGCGTGTACGTAGGAATTTTTTTGAAATTACTACGTTCCCCAACACCCTTCTTGTTTACTTCGCGACCATCAGTTATCAATATCTTCCATGCTAAACAAATTAGTAGCGGTTCCCAAGCGGTAAAGTAAAGGTTTTTGCTCCATAGGAATTTTTGTTTGATTATTGATGAATTCTTTTTGCAATTCGGGACTCGGAATCCCTATTACCGCTCTTTTCTCGTGCAATGGTGAGTGAATAAACACCCAACTTGAGAATAATCCGCTTAGCATGGAAGATAGCAACTACCTCTTGTTGCTCTATGATCAATCTAGGCACACAAAAAGGATATTTCTTTGAAGTTTTTAGAGGTTTCACATGCAAATTTACTTAGGATGGCAGGGTAATACCGCATATAGGTAGGTATGGTGGACTCATCTGGAATAACTTGGGTTCCAGGTTTTTGATGTACAAGCAGAATTCCCATGTTGGTCATACAGGAAAGAAACGTATGCAGAAACTTCATAAAGGTGGAGTATTAACATCTTTTGATTTTGAATAATTGACACAAGCGTAGCTTGTCTGATGGGTAAAATGACTGAAACACCATTCATAGGTCATCCTGAACGGGCACGTGACTTATTGGAAATAATACATAGTGATGTATGTGGTCCGATGAGCACACCAGCGTGCGGTGGATATTCATACTCCGTAACATTTACCAATGGCTTGAGTAGGTATATTTATATTTACTTAATCAAACATAAATCTTAAACATTTGAAAAGTTCAAAGAGTTTCAGAACGAAGTCGAAAATCATCATGACAAAAAGATCAAATTTCTACAATCAGATCGTGGTGGAGAATATTTAAGTCATGTGTTTAGCAAACATCTAAGTGATTGTGGAATTATTTCACAACTTACTCCTCTGGGGACTCCACAGAGGATGGGGTATCTGAAAGGCATAACCATACCTTGTTAGACATGGTAAGATCAATGATGTCACTTACTAATTTGCCTTTATCATTTTGGGATATGCCCTTGATACACAAACATATACACTAAACAGAGCACCATCTAAGTCCGTTGAAACGACGCCATATGAGTTATGGTATGGGAAAAACTCAATTTGTCGCATCTCAAATTAGGGGCCGTGAAGCCTATGTGAAGCGTTTACAACCAAATAAGCTCGATCCCAAAGCTGATAGATGTTACTTTATAGGTTATCCAAAAGAGACAATATGGTATTCCTTCTACCAAAAGTATAAAGACAAAGTGTTTGTCGCAAAGAATGGACACTTTCTCGAGAAGGAGTTTCTCGCTAAAGAAGTAAGTGGGAGGACAGTACAGCTTGACGAGATTACAGAATCTCCAGAAAACATTGACATGACTAAAAAAATGGAATTTGTTCCATAAGTTACTCGCACAACTGAACTAGAAGTTACTGCACCAGCTGTAGTAGCTCCAGCAAAGACTGTAACCGAACTATGTAGGTAAAGAAGAGTTATCGAACCTCCTGAGTTGTATCACAATGAAATATTCATCTTAGAGGAAGATGAACCTACACACTACAAAGAATCCATGGTGGTGCCCATCTCAAAAGAATGGCTTAAGGCTATGCAATACGAAATGGAGTCCATGTAGGAGAATCAAGTTTGGAACTTGGTTGATCCTCCAGAGGGAGTGAAACCCATACAATGTAAATGGATCTTCAAAAGAAAAACAGATGTTGATGGTAATCCTACTATCTATAAAGCAAGGCTAGTTGCCAAAGGGTTTTCACATGTTGAGGGAATTGATTATGATGAAACTTTCTCTCCAGTAGCTATGCTAAAGTCTTTATAGATTATGATGACCACTACTGCATATTTTGATTACGAGATATGGCAGATGGATGTCAAAACTGCTTTCCTAAATGGATATCTCAAAGAGGATGTATATATGATACAACTAGAAGGTTTTGTCAATCCTAAAGATGTCGGAAAGGTGTGCAAGCTTCAAAGGTCTATCTATGGTTCGAAGCAAGCATGAAGGGGCTGGAATCAACATTTTGATGAAGTGGTTAAAGAGTTTGTCATCATTAAAAATGATACAGAATCTTGTGTATACAAGAAATTTAGTGGGAGATCTATAACATTTCGAATCTTATATGTAGATGACATATTATTGATTGAAAATGATACAAAGTTTCTTGGCACAATAAAAGACGATTTAAAGAGTGTGTTTTCGATGAAAGACTTAGGTAGAGCAGTTTATATATTGCGCATAAAGATCTATAGAGATAGATCAAGACGTCTAATTGCGCTAAACTAGATCACGTGCAATGATAAGGTTTTAAAGAGGTTTAAAATGGATAATGCAAAGAAAGGATTTCTCCCACTATCACATGGCACGACACTTAGCAGAAGTCAATGTCTCAAGACAGTTGATGAGCATGTGCAGATGAGTGGAGTCTTAGATTCCTCGGTAATTGGATCCATCATGTATGCTATGATATGTACAAGACAAGATGTTTCTTATGCACTAAGTGTTAGTACCGGGTACGAAAGTGACCTCGGAGTGGCTCATCGGGCAGCTGTTAAATTAAGTACCTCAGAAGGACAAAGGACACGTTCCTTGTCTATGGAGGAGATGAAGAGCTCATTGTAAATGGTTACACCAATGCCAGCTTCATAACTGATATAGATGACTGCAAATCTCAATCGGGCCAAGTTTTCACCCTTAATGGCACGGTGGTGCGGTGGTTTGGAAGAGTTTCAAATAGAACACTATTGTGGATTATAATATAGTAGAAGAGTATATTGCGGCTTCAGATACTTCAAAGGAGGCGGTCTAGATCAAGAAGTTTCTTGAAGAAGTTGGTGTGGTCGCAAGTGCAATGAACCCAATGGCACTCTATTGGTAATAGTGGTGCTATTGCTCAAGCAAAGAAACCAAGATCCCACATGAACACTAGACACATCGAGCACGAGTATCACATCATCTGACAATATGCGACAAAGGTTTTGTGAAAGTTCTCAAGGTTAACATAGATTTGAATGTGTCAGACCCAATGACGAAGGCTTTACCACGAGCGAATCATGAGCAACACCGGATAGCCATAGGTGTTAGAGAAACTATGTAACTGGATTATTGACTATAATGCAAGTGGGAGTGTGTTGGAAGTATGCCCTAGAGGCAATAATATTTTTTATTATATTTCTATGTTCCTAATTAAGAGTTTATATTCTATGCTATAATTGTTACTCCCTCCGTTCCATAATGTAGTGCCTATAGATTTTTTCAAAAGTCAAACATTACAAACTTTGACCATATCTATAGAGAAAAGTAGGTACATCTAGAATACCAAATGCACATAATTGAATACATCGTGAGTTATATTTTCAGAATGTACATGTTTGGTATTGTAGATGTAGACAGTTTTCTCTATATACTTGGTCAAAGTTGGCAAAGTTTGACTTTCATAAAAATCTATAGGCACTACATTGTGGAATGGAGGGAGTATCATGGAATGTGCAAAGTGGAAAGCTCATATGCACGTGTAGAACGATAAAAGAGTAAAAATAAGATTCCTGGCCTCGCCTCTAAGTCTGGCTCAAGTGTTGTTAGTGGTCACGTTTTCCGAACCTTAGGATATCTTCAAGTGTAAATGATAGTCCTAAAACAACATTGAGAGTATGATGTTAGAAGAACGATCATATTGAATCGACCCAAACTTGTTTATACATTGAGATGACATCGTCACAACTAAACATACCATGATAGTTTTCTTCGACTCGCTTCCATGTGAGCAGACATTTGTTCTTGCGCGTAGTGGCTGTCATGGAGGAATATGATCCTTACTTCAAGCTGAGGAAGGATTGTTGCAGACAACTTTCCTTCCCTCCTTCCCAGAAATGCATGGTTGCTCTCACGATGCTTGTGATAACCTACAAGTATAGGGGATCATTTATAGCCTTCTTCGATAAGTAAGAGTGTCGAACCCAACGAGGAGCTAAAGGTAGAACAAATATTCCCTCAAGTTATACTGACCATCGATACAACTCTACGCACACTTAACGTTTGCTTTACCAAAAACAAGTATGAAATTATTTTGCAAGAACAAAACTATGAGTACTTTGCGAGAATAAAACTATGAATAAGTTGCAAGGTAATAAAAGTAGATAGCTTTTCTCAACAAGAAAGTCATTTCTCCCTAGACAATTGATAACTAGACTAGTAATCATTCATGCAATTTTATATGAGGAAGAGGCATGAGCTAACATACTTTCTCTACTTGGATCATATGCACTTATGATCGGAACTTTAGCAAGCATCCGCAACTACCAAAGATCATTAAGGTCGTGAAACCCAACCATAACATTAAGTATCAAGTCTTCTTTACTCCCATACGCAATAACCCACTTATCAGTATTCAGACTTCTGTCACTCCGGCAACCGACAATAAAAAAATTATGAATGTATTGCAACACCCTACAGCGGGCCCCCCTCACGTTTGCGCGAGACGGAGGGCACCATAGGACAGCACCATAAATAAAAGGGACATTTACATTTGTTTCCCTAACTTCCGCCCGACCTCATCTTTAGCACTAAATAAAAACAATGCTCAACTTTGCCCCTCTTCCATCTGGTGCGCTTACGGAAATACCATTCCATGTCGTTTTCGTCCGGTCAAAGGCCTTTGACCGTCTCCGAGACGTTATCGGGACTTTTTTGCCCCTCTGTGCATATTCCACATACATGTGGGACCCATCTCTATGAAAATAAAAATGTAAATAGACTCTCTCTCTCACCTCTCTTTCTTTCACTTACATGTGGGCCTAATAACAATAAAAATAAATATAAAGACAAAACTCACCCCTCTGCTCCCGTACCCAAGGCTGCCTCCCCGAGTGCTTGAGGAGAGGAGCTCCTCCTCTGTTCCCGCCCGATCTTCCTCGCCGCCGCCTCCGGTGACCTGGCCACCGCCAGCGAGGACCACGGGATCCAGCCGGCGCCCCATGCCTTCTCATCTTCCTCCTTACTTCTTCCTTCCTTCTCCCTCTTTAAACTCATCTCTCTCTCTCTTTCCTATCCAGGTAACTCAATGGCCGACCCTTGGAGCTTCCAGTAGCGCCGCCGTGGGCCTCAACGGGAGCTCGCCCGCCCGGGATCCGCTCGCGTCAGACTGGATCCGCACCCCCCGCTCTTCTTCCTCCTTTCTTCTTCCTTCCTTCTCCATCTTTCAATGCATCTCTCTCTCTCTCTCTCTCTCTCTCTCTCTCTCTCTCTCTCTCTCTCTCTCCCCAGGGACCTCCATGGACGACCCTTGGAGCTTCGAGCACCACCGCTGCGGGCCGCAACCGCAGCCTGCCTGCCCTAGATCCACTCGCACCGAATGGATCCGCGCTCCCCGCACCTCGTAGCTACTGTCCCATCCATCACAGGTCGTTGGCCGCCACCGCGTGATTCGCCGACCCACCATGACTCAGACGCCCCCACGTGCTCCCTGCACTCTATGCAGGAGCAGCCTTGCACCAGCGTCCCCTTGCGACACGTTGCCTCCATAGCTTGCTCTCGTGATTTCGTCGCCGCCGTGCCAGATGCTTACGGACATTCGATCGCTGGTGGAGAAAATTGACGGTGGGCCCAGCTTAGGCTAATCCCATTCAAATCTAAACCTCATGTCGAGTAGGCACAGACTAGTGGACCCTCTCACTTAGCAAAGCAGTTAAAAAGTATAAAAGAACAAACCCAAATTCTAAAAAGTGCATGCGTGCTTGTTGCGGCGAGCCAGCACTCACGGAGACACCCGTTCGATCGCCCCGCACGTGCGATCTAGGGGCGGACGTTTCGTGCTCTCGGTGCGGCTTGTTACGACACGTTTTCAGTTGGAGGGCCCACCACTACTCCCACGTTCTCGATGCTACTGGCGTAGTTTTCGAAACCGCCCAGGGAGAGCGCCGCTATATCCCCCATCCCAATCCATTCCTCCTCGCTCGCCCCAAATCTCGCTCGCCGGCTGTCGGCATAAATCACATTTTTGCCGCCGACTGCCGGGGATGGGGAGGGTGTGGGTGGTGTTTGAGCGCGCGCAATGGAGGTGCGCGGGGTTGCTGTGGCGCGCGCGAGGCACTGCAGAGGTGCGCCTGGAGAAGGCCGCGGCGGAGGTGCACGAGGCTGCGTGGGGAGGCGCGCGAGGCTGTGACGGATAGCGCGAGCGGCTGCGGTGGTGCGCGCGCGGCGAGGCTGCGTTCGAGCGTGCGCGCTTCAAAGGTGCGCACAGGGACTACAGAAGACCCGGTGAGCGTGGTGAAGGTCGTCGGCGACGACTTCGTTTCTGGCGGTGGAGTCTCCGCTGCTTGAGGTAAGGTCCAGCTCCACGCACCCTCCTGATTTCCATTTTCTGTTCGGGTTAGGGAATCATGGGGAATCATGCGCACAAAGAGCGGGACGGGGTTCATCCCTCATGGTGTTTTGTTCACGAGATTGTGTTACGGGTGAATCAGATGTTCATGGAAGGGATTTTTGGCAGATTCGTTTGTTTCCGAGATGGGATTTTGTCTGAAATTTGTAGTAGGAGTTGCCTGACTTCATGCTAACTTAGTTGCATGAGTTGCTTCAGTACTGCGTAGGAGTTGCCTGATTAGTCCTCTTCGAAGTTGCTTCAGTATTGCTTGGAAGTCTGTGACTGACCGATGTTCATCATTTTTGGTGGAATTTGATGAGCCCATGAGTTGCTTCAGTTTTTGCATAGGATTTGCCTGAGATTGTAGTAGCAACTTAGTTGCATGAGTTGCTTCAGTACTGCGTAGGAGTTGCCTGATTAATGCCATCCGAGTTGCCATAACTAGAAATGTTGGGCAGCGTTCGAACACAAGTTGCCTGGTTTTCTGAACCCACAGTTGCCTACATGATGTGGAAGTCTGCCAGTGGGTTTTCTCATGTTTAATCCATGTGTTTTTGTGTGTGGGATTTTTGCCAGAAGTGAGTACATGAGTTGCCTGGACTTGTAAAATAGTTGCTAGATCCAGTCTGTTAATCATTTTATCAACAAGATGCTATAGTGTTATAATGATAGTTTGGTTTTTCATCAACCTGAAATACAGTTTTTGATTTTATTAAGTTTTATATTGTTGCAGGATCGACAATGTCTGAAGCAAGCAAAAGTGGTGGTCAGGATTTACAAGCTAACCGAGAGGGTCCAGAAGAAACAGAGGTAACAACGTTTTTTCTCTAGGCTGAAACTAAACAGAGGGTAGGGGAGGCAAGGGGCCGGAGTTGTTTCTTTTGATTTTTAGTAGTGTTTTTTTCTTCATTAATATCGGGGTGGCACGGTGTCGGTGGTGTTCTCATGTTCGAGATATGCTACTGTATTTACTAAACAAATGAGCATCTTTTGTTTTTCCAATGCAGGCACACCCATCTCAACAACAAAACCCGACTATAATTGGTTACAAGTGTAGGCACACTAAAGAGGTGATTTGTTGTGGGAAGCGCTTGTTAGACATAGATAGCAATGCAAGTGCACCAGATGATGATTTATAAGTCAGGGAGGTCACACAAGAGGAGGATTCGAAGCCAAAACGATGGAACACGGGCAAAAATGAGGTAATTTATGCATGCACTTGTAGTTTCCACACACATTTTTTCTTCAAGGGCTGGATGATAGCAAGTCTTTTTTTTCTGAATTTATGTGACTAATGCGTGGAGACTTAGCTTTTTCGTGTATGTCTTTGTCATTTTTGAAAGTATCTCGAAATCAATCCCCTAAGCATGTGTTTTTTTACTCATATCTACAATTCTATGTGATAGAGGCGGAATAGGAAGGTTGAAGAGGGGTGTGGGGGTCCCATGTTTATGGCGAATCGATGATTTTGAGCGTGGCGGTGGTTTGCGACTTGGGAATGTGGGGGCTAGAATCGTGTATGATTTCAGCAGAAATTTTTGAAAACTTGCCCAACACATGAAGGTTAGTTTCTAGAGATGCCGGTGTAAGTCGCCCAAAGATCCGGTCCCGAGATGGGGGGCTGGAATCATCGATTACTCAAGCCGAAAGTGTCCAAAACTTGCCCAACGCATGATAGGTAGTTGCTAGAGATGCTAGCGTAAGTTGCCAAAGATCCGATCCCGATATGTGGGGGCTGGAATCATCTATGACTTGAGCCGAAAGTGTCCAGAACTTGCCCAACGCATGATAGTTAGTTTCTAGAGATGCCGACGTAAGTTGCCAAAGATCAGCCCCCGATATGCGGGTGCTGAAATCGTCTATGATTTGAGAGGAAAGTGCCGAAAACTTGCCCAACACATGATAGTTAGTTACTAGAGATGCTGGCGTGAGTTACCCAAAGATCCACTGCCGAGATGCGGGGGCTGGAATTGTTAATGTTGAGCCGAAAGTGTCCAAACTTGCCCAACACATGATAGTTAGTTGCTAGAGATGCTAGCATGAGTTGCCCAAAGATCCGCTCCCGAGAACATTGGGTTTTATTTTGTCCAAAACTTGCCCAATGTATGATAGTTAGTTACTAGAGAGGCTGGCGCGAGTTGCCCAAAGATTATTTTTAGCAAAAAAATTGATTTTATTTGCACAAAAGTTGTGTCTTCCAATAGGATAAGTTGTCTACATATAAATAGTACTTGCCTAAATCACCTAAGTATCGTAAATATGATTTTGTAGACGTTCTTGCCTAAACAGATTGTTTGTTCTGTTTACAGGGCCTCACTAAATTCTAAAGTCAAGGCAACATTTTTGAGGTTTTGTGCACACGCCTAAGCAAGAAGGTTCAACATCCACTTCCTGGTAAGCTTCGCACAAAGATATCCAACTTTTTTATTTCAGCAAAAAAAGTGGAGTTGCTTACTACCAACGGTGATTTTTCTTAAACAAATCCTAGAACTTGGCTGCTCTTTTTTTTTCTCAACACAGTACTAGTCCAAAAAGCAACTTAAGAAAAACATCAAGGGGTTTCTCTGGATGTACAACAGCCAGTAGTAGGAGAAAGAAAAACAAAACAGTTTTCATATACTGACACAATTCTTATAGAACACCATCCATTTCATTAGCTAGTGCGCGCGGCAAGATCGCCTGCCACAACACTGATTACATCAGGAGGCAGGTTAGTGAGCCAAACACGCTCACTGTCCAAAGCCAATCCCGCACCATGCCTTGCCGACATGTGGGCTGGAACATTACATTCACGAGACTGAAAAAGAACTTTATACTCCATAAATCCTAGCCTCAACTGGTACTTTGCCTCCCGGAACAGGTTCCCAAGTTTTGCTTGATCAACAAACATTGAGACAATGGATTGCTGCAGTGTGATGCAACCAGTCACTGGTACCGCCTCAAGGATAGATGTGTTGGGGTAATATTTGGCTTGCAGAACTCGAGCACAAAGGGAGTCCGGGTTCCCACGGGACTAGCTTTTTGTCAATACTTGATTTTCTTAAAAACCCGCTATAGTTGCTCACTAATTCCTTTTTACTGGTTTCTTGCAATTGGTGTAGTAAAATCAATACTAACTACTCAAGGCATAAGAAACAAGGGGAAACCACTGGAAAAATAGTTGCAATCTGGATGAACAAAGTGAGAAAAAAAATCAAATCTTCTATTTCTTTTGCTGAATTTTGATGTGTGGGTTGGTTAGTTAAAGATTGCATGAGCAAAATATGGGTCAATTTTGCCTGAATTTTTATATGCAAGTTTTTGCTTAGAAGAAATCCATATAAAGGTGAAATATTTTTATCTGTTTTTGCTTCTTGGGGTTTTAAGGATGGGTGGCCAATAAATCAATCTATTTTTTCACCTGTATACACATCAGCCCTAGGAGATACCTATCCAAAATCCAAAGCCCAAGCTAAAACCAAAACTTCAAGAGGGTTAAATAAACATGAGTTGCCTTTAAACCATTTCCTACTTGCCCAAACATTATAGAAACTTGCCTAGATATGTGCACAGCTAAAAACACAACCAACACATTAGCTATAGTTAGAGCAAATCCCCAGATAGATATATTACCCAAAATCCAGTAGCAAAATTCACAACGAAACACAACAGCTACTACTACAATTGCGCAACCTGTAGTTCAACAAGACATTTTGCCCCAAAATTCACTAGTAAAAGCCAAACCCTATAACTTTCAACACCTCCTTTTTCCTTAATTTTTTTCTACCACACAAGAAACATGAGTTGCCTGCATTTTTTTTCTCCCGGATTGCCTACACATATACACAACTTGCCCAAAAGTTTTGACAAACTTGAAGATCAACCAAAAACAACAGCCTCGCGCAACCTACAACACTCTGCAGATACTTGCAAAAAATCGAAGCATAAACTAGAATAGTAATTTCAAGAGAGGGGTTTCCCTGTGTTTTCAGCTAGAGTTGCCTCGAAATCATTCCAGACTTGCAAGCACATCATACCAACCATCCCTAAAAACACATTATTTTGGGTGTGTAATGTCTTAGTAGTTCTTTTTTGCAGTTTCACAAACATTAACTGTCATGTTGTTGTATATTCCCTCATTAATAAATCCTTCGTTCCACAGGCATTTGTAAAAGAGAAGCGGCGTTTGTAAAAGAGAAGCATCTGAGAGGGCACAACAAGATGGAAGCTCACCTCTCAGGTCCATGGCCACCAAAACGAGGGCAATAGTTGTGGCAATGGAGGAGAGGAACATATGGAGAAGGGTAGGTCAAGGGGGTGAGGTTTGGGGGTCTGTGACTGGAAAAGGAAAGGACGATTTGGTGCGTAGGCGTGAGCCTAAGGCTAATGTCAGTAGAGGAGTAGTAGTTAATATTGCGACAGACTCGCCCCTGGGGGCCATGTGCGTGAGGGGATCGTTTCTTTCTTTTTTGGGTTTGCCAGCTGGATCAGGGGAGAGGCCCACTACTAATTTTAGGGTGTGTGCTCTGGACCGCTAGCCAGCCAACGGTTGCTGGCTAGTCGCGTCCAAGAACAAAGTAGATAAATCTATTTAGAAAATATTAAGATAGTGACAGTTGAGTCCCATGGTACAGGTTGACCCATCCTAGTTGACCGGGCTAGCTTTGACTCTCTGGGTCCCACACGTAAGTGAAATATGCACAGAGGGGCAAAATAGTCCAAAAAATGTCTCAGAGATGGTCAAAGGCCGTTGACCGGACGAAAATGACACGAAAGGGTATTTCTGTAAGCGCACTAGACGGGAGAGGGGCAAAGTTGAGCACCTCTTTTATTTAGGGGTAAAGATGAGGTCGGGTGGTAATTAGGGGGGAAATGGAATTGGCCCTAAATAAAATATACACTCATACCAACCAAGATCACGATTATCCCACAGGACAAAATGAATCTACTCAAACATCATAGGATAGCCACATATCATTGGGAAATAATATATAGTGTTGAGCACCATGTTTAAGTAGAGATTACAGCAGGGAGAAGGGGTGTTACACTGCTGCATATAGGGGGGGAGTTGGTGTTGATGGTAGCAAGATTGTTGATGTACATTGTCGTCACGGTCCTGTTGGGAAAGGTAGTAATTCAAAAAAAATCTACGATCACGCAAGATCTATCTAGGAGATGCATAACAATGAGACGAGAGAGTATGTCCACATACCCTCTTAGACCGAAAGCGGAAGCATTTAGTAACGCGGTTGATGTAGTCGAACATCTTCATGATTCAACCGTGTCGGGGAAACCGATCACCTATCGGATCACAAGGATCCCTTCTATGTTCGGCGGGGGGTTAGTTGCACGAAGAGCAGGTCAAGCCGTTAGCACACAGGGGATTTTTATCCAGGTTCGGGCCGCGAAGATGCGTAATACCCTAGTCCTGCTTGTCTGGTTATATGTGTGTTCTTGAGCTTTTGAACTAGCTATGGTGCGTGCTTTGTCCAAAAGTCCGAATCCTCTCTATGTATGCCATGGGCCTCCTTTTATATGCAAAGGGGTTCCATAGTGGCACACAGGAGGTGGCAAGCTATAGTTGTATGAGCTTATCGCCCGATCAACGTAGGACAAGAGCATGTAATGCGTTGCCTACGTGTCCTCTCGCTTTATTGCGGACGACAACAGAGGCCATCCCATCCTTCGCCGCTCCTCCTCGCCTTGCCACGCATCCGGGTCGACGAGGCATGCAGCGCCACACTAGCCAACTAGCTGTTGTGTTGGCAAAACGGTAAGCTTCCACGAAGATCTACATGCCGCCACACAGGCACCTGCTGAGTTGGCATGCCTATTGTCGCACTGGAGTAGTGGTGAGGTGGCGAAACCTTGCCGGGCACGGGTCTGGCCATGGCCACTGATCGTGCCCGGCAAGGCTTGCCGGGGGCCTTGGAGTCGTCCCCGGCAAGGGTCTTTGTCGGTGTCAAAACCGGCGGATCTCGGGTAGGGGGTCCCGAACTGTGCGTCTAGGCGGATGGTAACAGGAGACAAGGGACATGATGTTTTTACCCAGGTTCGGGCCCTCTCGATGGAGGTAAAACCCTACTCCTGCTTGATTAATATTGATGATATGGGTAGTACAAGAGTAGATCTACCACGAGATTGGAGAGGCTAAACCCTAGAAGCTAGCCTATGGTATGATTGTTGTTCGTTCTACGGACTAAAACCCACCGGTTTATATAGGCACTGAAGAGGGTTAGGGTTACACAGAGTCGGTTACAATGGTAGGAGATCTACATATCCGTATCGCCAAGCTTGCCTTCCACGCCAAGGAAAGTCCCATTCGGACACGAGACGAAGTCTTCAATCTTGTATCTTCATAGTCCAGGAGTCTGACCAAAGGTGATAGTTCGGCTATCCGGACACCCCCTAATCCAGGACTCCCTCAGTAGCCCCTGAATCAGGCTTCAATGACAACGAGTCCGGCGCGCATATTGTCTTCGGCATTGCAAGGCGGGTTCCTCCTCCGAATACTTCATAGAAGATTTTGAACACAAGGATAGTGTCCGGCTCTGAAAAATAAGTTCCACATACCACCGTAGAGAGAATAATATTTACACATATTCAATCTGCTGACGTATTCCGTGGCATCACACCATGGCCAAGTCTTTATTCGAATCGTTTTTACTGTTTCATCTCAGCGTGTTTAGCGAGGCGCTTTCCTTGGCACGTCTTGTCAAAGCAGAGATCATGTCCCCTTATTCCGGGATTCTCATCAATACGGGCGTGGATAACCCAACCGCGCCATCAATTATGGCGCTTGGGAGATAAGCGAGTTTCACCAGGCCGGTGGGGACGCATAGTCTCGTCCGTCCATATAAAGGGATAAGGATCCACTTTTTCACACACGCCTTCTTCCTCCTTTGCTCATCCATTTCCGCGCACTCGAGCTCCAGCGCCCAAATACGCACATCTCACCTCAACCTTCCCCAGTCATGTCCGGAGGGGGAGGCAAGTGGATGGTCTCCTCCGTCATGGAGGGACACATCAAAAAGCTGCAGAAGGCCGGATACTTGTCCAGCGACATCGCACATCGGCTCCCCGACAAGGGGCAGCTTATCCCCACCCCCAGGCCCCATGAGAGGGTGGTGTTCCTCACCCACTTCCTCCGCGGACTAGGTTTTCCACTTTACCCATTTGTCCGGGGGCTCATGTTCTACTACGGCCTGTATTTCCATGATCTGGCCCTGAATTTCATCCTCAACATCTCGGCATTTATCGTCGTGTGCGAGGCCTTCCTCTACATCCGGCCCCACTTCGGCTTTTGGCTGAAGACCTTCAATGTCAAGCCGAAGGTTGTGGGCGGCCGCCAGGCGGAGTGCGGAGGTGCCATGGTGGGCAGGATGCCCAACGTTTTATGGCTCGAGGGCTCTTTCATGGAGACCATAAAGGGGTGGCAATCGGGGTGGTTCTACATCATTGAGCCGCGTGACCCTAAATGGGTGGCGGCCCCCGAATTCTGATCTGGCTTCCCTACACGGCTCACCTCTTGGAAAGAGACGGGCCTGACGTGGGGTAATTCGGAAGAGCTGACCGGACTCCAAACCTGCGTCCAAATCCTGGTGAACAAGAAGCTCAAGCTTGTCAACGTAGTCCAGGTCATGCTCATCCGTCGGATCCTCCCGTGCCAACAACGGGCCTTCAACATGTGGGAGTTTGATCCGGCACAACACCAAACCTTGAGCAGGCTCTTCAACACTACGTACAAAGATGCCTGGAAGGTGCTATTCAAGGGCGCCGAGGCTCCCGCATCCGCTACCGAAGATCGCGGATTCAGCTTGCAGCGTCAAGCCAGCGAGGTAAGCTATTTTATCCTTTACAGGACACTTGTTTTTCATAGTTTGACTCTATGCGGGATCTAAACTCCCTTACCTTTGACAGGCCTGGCAGAAGATGTCCGGGCAGGTTGACTGTCCGGCTCCCTTGCCAGAAGACCCAGCGGACGCCCGATTGACGGGGCTGCTAGTTCCGGCACCTCACGTGGTGCCAGAGAAGAAGGCCAAGAAGAAGGCCACGGGAACTCGAAAGAGTTCCCGGTGCCATGTGTTATCGGACTCATTGTCCGATGACTCTGAGGCGGACTCCTCCCGTGAAGACGAGGAGGAGGAAAAAGAGGCCTCTCCCCTAGTGGGGGGAGAGAAGAAAAGGAAGGCCTCCCCAACTGGGGAGGCCAGAGGGTCCAAGAAGGGAAGGACTCTTCTCCCGGACTACTCCACCAACGCCGACGACGGCGAAGAGGAATGGCCGCCGAGGCTTAAGCCCCTGGCGACATCGTAAGTGTCCGGATACCAGAATAACTCATGGTGTTTCGTTTGTCGTATAGAATCTCCTAACGCTGAATATAACCCTGCAGGCCGCCCAAGGACGAGCTCGATGCTTCAACGAGCGGCTCCCTGGCTTCGTCGGACGTGAATAGCACTTCACTTCCAGTTGCCTCCTCTCCTCGCGCTGCGGATGACACCGAGGTGGGGTCCCAAAAGGGGCCCAGCCAGGAGAAGGAGGCCCAGGAGGCGCCGCAAGGCAACCTCCCGGACTCCAGACATAAGGGGGATCAAACCCCAAAGGGCTCTAAGTCCGGCCCTGGGCCGGACTCCGTACCGGAACCTTCAGTAGTTCCGGAGTCCGGCAGGCAGCCCCTTCGTAAGAAGGGCGGGGCTACGACGCCGGTGACCCCCGTCCAACCGGAGGCACCGGATAATTTGCTGGAGGCGCTTAACAGCGCCTCCATCGACGAGGAGCACCGCACTTTCATGAGTGTGGTGATCCAGAAAGTTCAGTCCGCCAAGAGCGGGCCGACTGAAGCCTGTGCCAACCTTCTAACAGGCTTTGAGGTATGTATTTGAGATATGTAAAAATATTACCACATAGACAGTAGCCCCTGATGCTCAGTTTGGTGTTCGGAAAGAAAAGCCGAACTGAGGATCTAAAAAAGATGTACACAGGAGTCTAACATAAGCATGTCAATATGGGGAAATGCAGGCTACGCTGCTGACCTCTACCGCACTGACTGTGGAGGTCAACGCATTGAAGCAGAGCCTCGAGCAGTCCGAGAACGAGCTCGGCCTTGCCAAAAAGCAGCTCGAGGACAAGGAAGGTAAGTAATACCTTATGGAAGTATATAAAATATGTGGTTGCAAAAAATAGCAGGAATAACGTGAGAATTGCAGGGGCCACGAATGAGGTGGCGACACTGAAGGAAGCGGTGTCCAAGGCCGAAAGCAATGCGGCCGCAGAGCGCACCGAGCGAGAGAAGCAGGAGGCACGGGTGGCAGAGGTGCGGCAAGAGCTCCAGGTTCTCGTGGAAACACACGAGAGTTTGGAGCATGACTCAAAGACTCGAGAGTCCGAGCTTGCCTCGGCTCTTGAGAGCGCCAAAGCCGCTAAGGCCGAAGCCCAAAAAGCCCTCCAGGAAATTGAGGCAATGAAGAAGATAGCGGCGGGTAAGGCATTCTTCATGCAAAGCAAGCACCTGAAAGTGAATTACTTATTACTTACCCGAATCCGGAGCTCTCCAGGAGCATTCGCAGATCTGCCCCGCAGTGTGTCTGACGCTGCCGCATTCTACCGGGCCGAGGAGGGGAGCTCGACGGAGAAGGTGTTCTGGTCTCAGTATGCTGAGGCCGGACACCCGGTGCCCTTGAGCGACCAGTTGTAGCAGCTGGTCGAGCTCCATAAGGTGGCCGAACAGACCATGAAGGGCCTCATAGTTCGGCTGTGGCCTAAGGAAGCCATGCTTGGGAGCTACTTCGGGCTGGTGAGGGGCTGGTGGATGCCTGCCCATGGATTGAAGTCGTCAAGTGCTCCGTCTGCATCGAAGGTGCCCGTAGGGCCATTGCCCGTGCTAAAGTGCACTGGGGCAAGATGGACGCTGAGAAGCTTGTGACGGACGCTCCACCACCGGGCAAGGAGTATCACACGCCCGAGATGTATTATACGGGCGACCTGAAGGGTGCCCGCCTTATAGCGGGTGAATGCTCCAAAGATGTAATTTTTGAGTAAACTCGCATTTGTTATCATGTACGCTTGAAAACATGTTCATATGCGCTAAGCAATGCTTGTGAATTTAAAATATTACCTTCTGTGCGGCCGTTTATTAAATTTGAGAGATGGCGAGTCGTCGGCTTCTGCCCCCGTGCCGCGAGTGCTGGGGTGTTCGGGATAAACTTGAGCGCTCTTTTTCCCATTCTTGGGTCCTTCGAGGGAGGCGCTCAACGCAACGAACAAGGCAACCGAACTATAATGCTTGGACACTCTCACTTAGCCATAGAATTATATAATTTTAAATTTTGGCGAAGCCCCTAGTATTCGGAAGACCGAATTCGGGGCGCTATCCACGCCTGGGCCGGACAAAGCCGGCTCCTCGCTCTAAGCGGCATAAGTCTTTAGGGACTCGAAAACCTCTCGAACAGCGACCGGCTCTCGCCCTATCATGACGGTCAGTTTTAGCTTTCTCCACTGAGGTGCTCAACCCAGCTCAACCGGGGCACAATCGCAGTGGTTCTCCCAGCGCTACCTTAGCCGATATAACGGAACGTAAGGTACCAAAACATGGGAGCCGGGCAAACCCAACTATTGACCCAAGACATGATTCGGAGCCGATGCATATAATGCTATAAGTTCGGGGTGCCGCACTTGTGAAAGTGTTCGGACTTATCACACCATATTTTGGGGTACTTAAGCCCCTGGTGTATTTGGCCGTACCAAAGCGTACGGATGCAACATGTCATAAGTGAACATATATAGATAAAAAAAGGAATGCAATAATAGGCAAAAGCTATGCATTGTTTATTCAAAAAAGCTGCGGTAAAAGCAGAACGATACAAATAGTGCGATAAGCAAGGGACGGGACTATTTGACATGTCCCCCTCCAGAAGCGAGCTGCGGGATGATATGTAAAACAGGTATACTGCTCGTTATAGAGACCACCTGGACACTCGACGTAGCTTTCTGCTTCCCTGGCTGTTGCATCGTGTGTTCGGCGATTCTACTGCCGGACAGGGCTTCTTGATAAAGGAGTCCTGAAAGTAAGAAAAAAAGAATTACACAATTGGGAGCCCCTGGTGCGGTTGAGCCGCATTCTGGGCCTGGCGTGGTCGTGCCCCTCCCCCTATGCCCATGGTATTTCCAGAGCGTAATTATGTACGCGTAGCACTGATTTCGCAATTTCGCGAGGGCTGGGGTTGGGGCCGCATTGCTATGCGTGCTCGGGACGTGCCGGGCGGTCTTGTTGTTGGTTACTTCGGGCGCACTTGATGGTGTCCGGACGTTTAATAGCCAGACTCGAGAGTTGCCTTGAGAGGCTGCTTTGTATTTCCGTCGCGAGGGCCGCCGTATGCTCCTCCATTTGGAGAGAGCGTTTGGTGTTTCCGTTGACCGTAATGACTCCTCGAGGGCCTGGCATCTTGAGCTTGAGGTATGCGTAGTGTGGCACCGCATTAAACTTTGCAAATGCGGTTCGTCCGAGCAGTGTGTGATAGCCGCTGCGGAACGGGACTATGTCGAAGATTAACTCCTCGCTTCGGAAGTTATCCGGAGATCCGAATACCACTTCAAGTGTAACTGAGCCTGTACAGTTGGCCTCTACACCTGGTATGATGCCTTTAAAGGTCGTCTTTGTGGGTTTAATCCTTGAGGGGTCTATGCCCATTTTGTGCAGTGTATCCTGATAAAGCAGGTTCAGGCTGCTGCCTCCGTCCATCAGGACTCTAGTGAGGTGAAATCCGTCAACGATTGGGTCTAGAACCAATGCGGCGAATCCACCATGACGGATGCTAGTGGGGTGGTCCCTTCGATCAAAAGTGATCGGGCAAGAGGACCATGGGTTGAACTTTGGGGCGACTGGCTCCATCGCATATACGTCCCTTAGTGCACGCTTCCGCTCCCTTTTGGGTATGTGGGTTGTGTATATCATGTTCACCGTCCGCACTTGTAGGGGGAAGCCCTTCTGTCCTCTATTGTTCGGCGGCCGGGGCTCCTCCTCGTCGTCGCTATGCAGCCCCTTGTCATTGTTTTCGGCATGTAACTTGCCTGCCTGCTTGAACACCCAACAATCCCTGTTGGTGTGGTTGGCTGGTTTTTCGGGGGTGCCGTGTATCTGGCACGAGCGATCGAGTATTCGGTCCAAATTGGACGGGCCCGGAGTATTTCTTTTGAATGGCTTTTTCCGCTGACCGGGTTTAGAGCCTCTGAATCCGGCATTGACTGCCGTATCCTCAGCATTATCGCCATTAATGCGGCGCTTGTGCTTGTTGCGACGCGACCTGCCATTGCTGTCCTTGGTATCCGAATTACCAGGGCTCTTGGTCATGTTGTTACTACGAGCTAGCCAGCTGTCTTCTCCCGCGCAAAAGCGGGTCATGAGTGTTGTGAGGGCTGCCATGGATTTCGGCTTTTCCTGTCCTAGGTGCCGGGCAAGCCACTCGTCGCGGATGTTATGTTTGAAGGCTGCAAGGGCCTCTGCATCCGGACAGTCGATGATTTGATTTTTCTTGGTTAGGAACCGTGTCCAGAATTGTCTGGCCGATTCCTCTGGCTGCTGAATTATGTGGCTTAGGTCATCAGCGTCTGGTGGTCGCACATAGGTGCCCTGGAAATTGTCGAGGAATGCGGCTTCCAGGTCTTCCCAACAACCAATTGACTCCGCTGGCAAGCTGTTAAGCCAATGTCGAGCTGGTCCTTTAAGCTTGAGTGGGAGGTATTTGATGGCGTGTAGATCATCACCGCGGGCCATGTGGATATGAAGGAGATAGTCCTCGATCCAGACCGCAGGATCTGTTGTGCCATCGTAAGATTCAATGTTTACGGGTTTGAAACCCTCAGGGATTTGATGATCCATCACTTCGTCTGTGAAGCATAGTGGGTGTGCGGCGCCTCTGTATTGGGCTATATCACGACGTAGCTCAAATGGGCTTTGTCTGCTGTGTTCGGCCCGGCCGGATTTGCTGTATCCGGCATGACGGTTGTCGTCACGTGTAGTGAGGCGCCCACGCGATCCGTAGATCGATCTTGTTTGCCTTGCCTTGTCCTCCAATATGTCTCGCAGGTCTGGCGCACTTCCCCGTGCCTTGGTATTTTTTGAGCGGCGCCGGGGTGCGGCTTGAGTGGAGGGCCGAGAGGCCTCTCTGTCGCGGCCACGAGGTGGCCGGTCGGCCGCATCCTGCGCTGGTGATGTAGGTTTGAGTGCTTCCTCCTCTAATCGGGGTAGCAGCCTGCGTTTTGGGTAGCTCTTGGAGGGGCGTTCGAGTTCGTACTCTTCGGCCGCAAGGACTTCAGTCCATCTGTCAGCTAGCAAATCTTGATCAGCTCTAAGCTGTTGCTGCTTTTTCTTGAGGCTGCTTGCCGTGGCCATAAGCCTGCGTTTGAAACGCTCCTGTTCGACGGGATCCTCAGGCACGACAAATTCGTCGTCGTCGAGGCTTGCCTCGTCTTCGGAGGGAGGCATGTAATTATCGTCCTCTACCTCTCTGTCTGCCGCTCTCTCATGAGGGCTGGCTTCTCCATCCTCCTGTGCTGAATCCTGCTGGAGGGGGTTGTCTTCGGCACTTTCCGGGGTGTTATTGTCTCCCGTGCCGGAATCACCGTTTTTGCTGTGGCGGGATTTAGAGCGGCGCCGCTGACGCCGGTGCTTAGGCTGTTTCTTGGAGGGGTCATCCTCCGTTGTTCCATCGCTGTTCCCATCTTTTGGGATGTCCACCATGTAAGTGTCGTAGGACGAGGTGGCCTTCCAGTGCCCTGTAGGCGATGGTTCTTGGTCGTCTCCTGCATCGTCGTCCATACCGTCAATGTCTTCGGAGTCGAAGTCGAGCATGTCGGTTAAATCATCGACAGTGGCTACGAAGTGGGTGGTGGGTGGGCTTTGAATTTCTTCGTCGTCCGCATCCCAGCCTTCCTGACCATAGTCCGGCCAGGGCTCTCCTGATAAAGAGAGAGACTTTAGTGAATTCAGGATGTCGCCAAAGGGCGAGTGCTGAAAGATGTCCGCGGCGGTGAACTCCATGACCGGCGCCCAATCGGATTCGATTGGCAGGGGCGCGGAAGGTTCGGAGTCCGGAGAGGAGTCCGGCACCTTGGAGTTACGAGCCTTGCAAAGGACAGGGATGGTGTTCGGCTCAATCGCCGTAGAGATAGCAGCCCCCGAGGCGGTGTCCAGCCACCCGTCCTCGATCGGCGCAGTCGGCTCCGAGCTAAGGGTCGGAGCGGACACTTGTGCGGTCTCCAGGGCACTGTCCGGCGGCAGAGCTAGATCATGCCCATCGTGACAGTGCGGCGCGCTTGGCTGTGGCTCGAACCCGTCGAAGATCAAGTCTCCGCGGACGTCAGCCGTATAGTTCAACTTCCAAATCTGACCTGATGGCCAGGGGCGTAGCTTTCAATCTGCTCCAGATGGCCAAGCGAATTGGCCCGCAGTGCAAAGCCGCTAAATACGAAGATCTGTCTAGGGAGAAAAGTCTCACCCTGGACCGCATCGTTGTTGATGATTGGAGGAGCCATCGGGCCTAAAGATGACGACACAGAGGAACTCTCAATGAAAGCACCAATGTCGGTGTCAAAACCGGCGGATCTCGGGTAGGGGTCCCGAACTGTGCGTCTAGGCGGATGATAACAGGAGACAAGGGACACGATGTTTTCACCCAGGTTCGGGCCCTCTCGATGGAGGTAAAACCCTACTCCTGCTTGATTAATATTGATGATATGGGTAGTACAAGAGTAGATCTACCACGAGATCAGAGAGGCTAAACCCTAGAAGCTAGCCTATGGTATGATTGTTGTTCGTCCTATGGACTAAAACCCTCCGGTTTATATAGGCACCGAAGAGGGTTAGGGTTACACAGAGTCGGTTACAATGGTAGGAGATCTACATATCCGTATCGCCAAGCTTGCCTTCCACGCCAAGGAAAGTCCCATCCGGACACGGGACGAAGTCTTCAATCTTGTATCTTCATAGTCCAGGAGTCCGGCCAAAGGTGATAGTTCGGCTATCCGGACACCCCCTAATCCAGGACTCCCTCGGTCTTGTTGGGGGTCTTCGCCTTCTGGTCCCACGCAGATCTGTGGGTCGTCAATCCTTATGAGGATTTGCATGCTATCGAGCATGCACTCTCCAGATCTTGGTCTTAACGTTGTCTATCGGGTCAGAACTCTCAGCTCCAAGGGTGATGGACTTGCTGGTGTTGGTGCAGGTTGCCCCGGCAAGGCCCGTGCCGTGGGCGGTCCATCTTGCCCCTTGCCCCTCGTGCTTCGAGTGCCTATTTTGGTAGTCTTCGGGCGTTGCCTTCCTCTACCTCGCCAGGCCCTGCCGCAGGCGTGGCTGTGACTTCCCATGCACTAGTAAGGGGTACAAAAGTACCCATACTTCTGTACACCGACAGGAGTCCCCGGGCCTGGGCCACACATAAGAGGAAGGATAGTTGGGCCAGGCCCAAGGCGGTGCGCGGGCGGGCGTGGCAGAGATGGATCACCATGATCTTTCTGTTTGCGCTTCCCCACAACTCGCATCGAGTGCGTGACGTGGGGGTCGCGTGCGGGATGGGAGTGGAACGCATGCGTCACCCCGCAGTAAATGGTAAAGAGCTGGCATGCACCTTCCCCATAAAAAGGGAAAAAAACACAGGGGCATTGCTCATTTACCTTCTCTGCTTCTCCCAATCTTGGAACCGTCGTTCCTCTCTTCTTCCCCAAATCCGAACCAGAGCTCCGCACCCTAGCTTGCCACCGCCGTGTGTCCATTGCCTCTCGATCTCCTGCTTCTTCTCAGCCCCCATGGCGCCTAAGGCTAGCAAGGGCAAGGGAGCGGCCAAGGCCGCCGCGGGGAAGGAGGTGTCGAAGAGTGAGCTAGTGAAGATGCGGAAGAAACATATGCCCTCTTCCCTCCAGCGATCGACGTGCTCATGCTTAGGGACCAGTTCCAGTGCTTGTGGGGGAAAAGACGATGGGGCATCCTGCCACGCAGGTCATCCCCGCCCCCTTCGCCAAGCCTGGCCCGAATATTTATTTGTTCTTTGTCGATTACTTCTCTTCTGGGCTCTGTCCCCCCTTCTCAGATTTCTTCAATGACATCATGCACACCTACGGCTTCCATCTCCTGGATTTCACACCGAATGTCGTGGCATGCATGGCCCTCTTCGCCCACCTTTGCGAGTGTTTTGCCAGATTCCACCCTAGCATGGCACTCTTCCGCCACTATTTCGTCCCCCGTATCCAGCAAGGGGATGCCATCACTGGCTTTGTTGCTTGGATCCCAAGACCTTTGTGCAAGGGCACATACCTGGAAGGTTTCCAGAAGGAGTGATGGGAGGAGTGGCGGGGCCAGTGGTGCTGGATTGTGGAGAAAAAGCCACGGCCATTCTGCAAGGTCCGCCAGACTCCGCCTGTCCGTGCACGACTGGAGCGACCCCGATCCCGAGGACGCGAAGCTCACGGTCGCCACCACCAGAATCCTTTGCCACGTCTTTGCCAGCCTCACACTAGCGATGATTGGAGCCGACTTCGTTCATCGCTGCATTGCTCCCTTGCACAAGAAGGGGAGGCCGGCCTGGGATTTCAAGAACGCTGCGGACATCATGAGGCTCCGCCCCAGCTTGAAGCACAACTTCACAGTGATGCAGCATGCGTCCATCTGCCAGAGGCTCTTCCAGCTCAAGGTCGACAAGGACGGCAACGCTAAGAGGACTGGCAAGGCCGCGGTGGCTGGCAAGACAGGCCACCCGTTCAGGTTGCCGGTAGGGGTGCATCCGCTGAGCAACAACTCCCGCCTGACCGCGATCATTGCCACGATGCCAGCCTTTAACGCTCATGGTCTGGATCCAACCTGGGCCGAGCCAGCGGCAGAGCTGGTGCAGCAGTTCTTCGACAACTTGTCGGGGGGCACCATTCACGTCGAGCCAGAGCTCATCCGTGCCACCACTAACGAAGAGGTGGTGTATATTGCCTCCAGGGCAAAGGAAGCAGAACTTGTCGTGGAGGCCGGCAGCTGTGGCACCATGGAGGATGAGGCCGAAGCGGCTGAGGAGGAGCAGAGATTCCTCAGGTGGGTAGGGCCCATTGGGAAGACCAATCGTGCCGGTGCCAGGGCTTCCCCTGCCACGGACGTGGCCAAAGAGCCGGCCGAGGAGGCGTCCGAGGTGGACGAGCCCTCAGCCCGAAGAAGAGGCGCATCTTGCGGCGGACCAGCTCTAGAGAGCCAGTCCGCCATGTTAAGGCCACACAACGGCAAGGGCTCAGGCGAAGCCCATGCGCCAAACAAGGCGCGCAGCCATGGAGGTGCTGGAGGAGGCCGCAACGGCGAAGAGAGCCGCAACCGCTGCTTCCTCCTCGACTAGACGTGCTGCCACTTCTTCCTCCTCGACCAGATGCACAGCCGCTTCTCCCGTGGTCAAGCGTGTGAGGACTCCATCTCCTTCTCCGGCGGGCTCCGTCCCAGCGGCCAAATATGACCTTGGGTCATTCAGCCCGAGGAAGGAGAGGAAGGCATAAGAAGAGGAGGACGAGTATGCACTCTGCTTCCCCCATCTATTCTCTGACTCCTTACTTGAATCACTTCATCTTGATTTGGCCTCATTGTTGCAGCGACACGGAGACGCTAGCCCAGAGGTGAAAAGAGCCAGGGCCTCGACGAGTGCTGAGCCCCCGACAAGCACTCCTCGTGCGTCGGGGAGGATCTTCATTAGCCCGGAGTCCAGCCCCCAGCGCAGCCCCCACTCCAGCCCCTAGCGTAAGTTTGCCACTTATTTCTTGCCGGCGGGCGTTGGAGCGCGTCTTGTTATTGATGACCTTGCCGAGATCACGGGAGGGGAGCAGCAGCAGGAGGAGCCCCTAAGGGCCGCACCCGACACGCCGCCCCTACCAACTAGCCGGCCGGAGGGGCGTCCCCGGCAAGAGCACCTACTGATGAGCCCATGCGCTCAGAGCAGGAGGAGGCGGGCCCAGGCACTGGTGACCCCGTCCCGACAACAGACGTCGCTGGGGAGGGGGATGCGCCCTCCCCACTCACTACGGGTATGATACTTGCGCCTGTTCCCTACCATCGTCGCCTCAATTTCCTTCTTTTTCCTTGTCATGAACTTTTCTGATTTTGGTTTTTCCTTTCTCCCTTCCTTGGCTTCACATCCTCCCTTGGCGGACCAGGCGGATGTCAACGCCGTGATCGTGGAGACCGCCAGGGACGCCGAGGTCGAGGCCACCAATATCGCTACCGAGGAGGCTGCCACAGGATCCGCTGAGGAGGCCGCCACAGGGCTTGCCGGGGAAGCCGGCAAGGACCCTGCCGGGAAGGAGGTGGCCGAGGAGCCTGCTGAAGAGGTCGGCAAGGCTGCTGCCGAGGAGGCCGGCGAGGCCACCATTGGAGAGGCCGCCAAGGATCCTGCCGAGGAGGAGCTGGTCAATGACCAACCCTCCTCCTCAGCCTCTACCCTGAGCAGGTACTTGAAGATTGGCGATGACCTCTTCGTTAGCATCCCAGGAGCGGTAGGCACCAGGGCGCCAATCGAGGGGGAGGTATTTGACGAGGAGATCCTCACCACTACTGGGCTCCAGGTTGTTGACGAACTGAGCATCGTCAGCGGCGGCTCCAAGGAGGACCAACTCCTTCAGGCCATGAGCGCTAACTTCCACGAACTCCAAGCTCTCCATCGGGCTCGCAAGGAGAAGGTGGACTCCAGGATGGTGGCTGTGGACAAGGCCGAGGCGGACTTCCAGGAGCGCGTCGCCCAGATGAAAACCTGGTTTGACGAGGCTCGGGAGGATCTGAGGGCCTCCCAAATCCAACTGAGCGAGCGCCATCAGGACCTCCTTCTGAAGCAGGCCGATTTCGACAAGGCACAGGAGGTGGCAAAGGCCAAGGCTGCCAAGGACGAGTCCGACCAGACGCAGCGCCGCCTCTCGCTTGATATCCAGGAGGAAGACTTGGTCGCTTGCGAAGCGGCGCTTGCCTCCACGCTTCGCACCAAGGACGAGAAGATTGAGAGGCTCGTCACTTGTGGACCCAAGACCTGATGCAGAAGCACCAGGAGGCACTTCATGCTCTGGCCCTTGACCACAACGGCAAGCTGAAGGAGGCCGTCGACCGCACTAAGGCAGCAGAGGCTACCAAGGTTGAGCTGGCCGACAAGGTAGAAAAGCTGGGGGCGGACCTGGCCAGGCTCACCCAGGAGATCTCCACGCTCAAGGATGATAGGGAGAAGGCTCTCTATGACCTGGCCGGGATGCAGACCACCATGTTTGAAAATACCAAGCTGCTCTCCAAGGCCAACGAGTCCATCAATGATCTGAAACTGAAGCTGGACAGCCAGGAGAAGATGCTCTCAGAGTCCCATGCTCGTGAGCAGATCCTAGCCAAGGATTTCACGGATAAGCAGCTGCTGCTGCGGACTGCCGCCTCTTCCCACAACAAGCTCATGGAGAGCATGAAGCTTTGGACCAGCCACCTAGTGGACGATGCAGAGAAGATCACCACGCAGCTGACTGCCATGGGAATGCCAAACTTCAGGTTCTCCCGCGAGGTGAACGTGGCCGAGAGCGCCAGGCTGTCCCTGTTCTTCGAGCGCGTCCTTGACGCTCTGAAGCTGCTCCAGTCCACTGGGGCGGCCTACCTGGACGAGGAGTCCCGGCAGCTTTGCCGGGACGCCTTGATCAAGGTGCTCACCAAGGTGGCACACTAGAACCCCAGTGTCGACTTTGCTCAGGTGCTCGACAGCTTGCCGGAGGATGTCGACCGTCAGGCGCTCGAGGAACGCATCAAGCCCATCAACAGCTGCGTCAGCGGAGTCGCGAGGCTGGAGGGCCAGCATCGGGATTAACTGCTTCGTCCCTTGTAGTTGCTGTGATTTCGTACCCAAGACAGATTATCTTAAGTTAGAACCATGACAACTTTTGATGTAATACAACTTTTGATGTACTTTGAACTGGTTGCATGTTATCTTCCCGTTTTAGTTCATCCTTATATTTTCCGCACCCTACGCTTAGTTGGATAGGCCTGCCGGCACGTGCACCCCTTGCCGTAGTGTCACGCCCAATATGCGATACTATCCTAAACAGAGTCGAAGGTCCCACCAAGGATAGAACCGCATATTGAAATGCTTTTGCAAGGTGGATATCATTACATCAACATTACATAATAGATGGGGATACATACAAAAGGCATACAATGCCACATGAATACAACATCACAATACATAAGAACATCACCCGACTATGGATGAAACAGAAACAGAAACTCAAACAACATCCACCCTGCTAGCCCAGGCTGCCGACCTGGAACCTATCCCCTGATCGAAGAAGAAGCAGAAGAAGAACTCCAAAACAAGTAACATCGCTCTCGCGTCATGATCATCGCATAACCTATACCTGCAACTGTTGTTGTAGTAATCTGTGAGCCACGAGGACTCAGCAATCCCATTACCATGGGTATCAAGACTAGCAAAGCTTAATGGGAAAGGAAGGGGGTAAAGTGGTGAGGCTACAGCAGCGACTAAGCATATATGGTAGCTAACATACGCAAATAAGAGCGAGAAGAGAGCAAGCGGAACGGTCGTGAAGCTAGCAATGATCAAGAAGTGATCCTGAACTCCTACTTACGTCAAACATAACCCAAAAACCGTGTTCACTTCCCGGACTCCGCCAAAAAGAGACCATCACGGCTACACACGCGGTTGATGCGTTTTAAATCGTATCTGGTGTCAAGTTATCTACAACCGGACATTAACAAATTCCCATCTGCCCATAACCGCGGGCACGGCTTTCAAAAGTTTAAACCCTGCAGGGGTGTCCCAACTTAGCCCATGATAAGCTCTCACGATCAACGAAGGATATACCTTCTCCCAGGAAGACCCGATCAGACTCGAAATCCCGGTTTACAAGATATTTCGACAATGGTAAAACAAGACCAGCAAGACCGCCCGATGCGCCGACAATCCCGATAGGAGCTGCACATATCTCGTTCTCAGGGCAACACCGGATGAGACAGGCTACGAGTAAAACCAGACCTCGAGTTTCCCCGAGGGGGCCCCGCAGGCGGCTCGGTTCGGACCAACACTTAGACAAGCACTGGCCCGGGGGGGCTAAAATAAAGATGACCCTCGGGCTCCGGAAACCCAAGGGAAAAAGGGCTAGGTGAGGCAAATGGTAAAACCAAGGCTGGGCATGCTGGAGGAGTTTTATTCAAAGCGAACTGTCAAGGGGGTCCCATAAATCACCCAACCACGTAAGGAACACAAAATCCGGGAACATAACACCGGTATGACGGAAACTAGGACGGCAAGAGTGGAACAAAACACCAGGCATAAGGCCGAGTCTTCCACCCTTTACCAAGTATATAGATGCATTAAAATATAAGAGATATTGTGATATCCCAACATAATCCTGTCCACCATGGAGCAATCTTCAACTTCACCTGCAACTAACAACGCTATAAGAGGGGCTGAGCAAAAGCGGTAACACAGCCAAACAATGGTTTGATAGGAAGGGTGAAAAGGTTAGAGGCTGACATGGCAATTAGGGAGGCTTGATGAGCAAAAGATAGGTAACGCAGCATAGCGATAGAACGAAGCAACTAGCATAGCAATGATAGTAATGAGATCCAAGGTGACGGTCATCTTTCCTGAAATCCCGCTAGGAAGAAGAACGAGTCCATGAAGAAGACGAACGGGAGTAGTCGAACGAATCCTCACAACTCCGGAACGAAACCGAAGCTAACGAGAGAAGCAAACCGGAAAGAAGTAAACAACATGGTAACGAACCATCACATAAACATGACATGATGCACAATCAAGTATGATGCATGTCCGGTTTAATGAGGCATGGCATGGCAAAGTGCACAAACAATCTTACAAATTAAGTGGAGCTCAACATGCAAAACACCACATCAATAATTTAGTTCACTTCCGGTTAGGAACTCAAGAATATTAAATGTTGGTTAACATGGCAAGAGGTGAATCATAATAAAACTACCTATCTAAGCAAGTTTAAATGAGGCCGGAACAACAAAACGATAATTCCGAAAAATCCCCATGTGAATATTTTAGATTCGGTACTGTTCTTCCCTAAATCATATTTTATTGTTGTGAAACAGAAAATAAAGTGGACCATGTTAATCTATGCATTTTTCCACCCCATTTACATATAAAGTTTATTAAATTTGGAGCTACGGTTATTTAGTTATGAAATAAATCATTTTAGCATGGCATTTAGCAAATTAATTTAAACAGGAAGTTAAACATTTTAAACAGGGATGAATGATGCATATTATGAAACTAGATAAAATTCTAAGCATTTTACATATACAGTTTGATTAATTTGGATGCATACATATTTAGTTATTAACAAAACAAAACAGGGGCTTTTTCTGAAATTATGCAAAAGAAAATAAAACAACAGGGGAACACGGGCTGAGCCAGCCACTGTCAATGACGAGAGGGCCCGACGTGCTGAGGTGGCAGGAGTGTGGGTGTGGACGGGAGGCTGTGTGGGCAGAGAGGATGACGAGTGGGGTCTACTGTCATAGAAACCAAAATGGCAAAAATTGGGCATTGGCCAGATGGAGATTCGAACTTGGGTCTGTTGGGTAAGCCAGAGAGGGTTGAGCCACTGGGCTAGACTCTGATAGTTTGACAGAAGGTGCGGCCGAGCTGATTTTAACCAGATCAAGGCCTGGCTTGGCTTCTTCTACGGAGACAAAGGAGATGGCGTCGTCGCCGGTGATCAACGGCGGCACGGCAAGGCTCCATAGGCGGCAGCGGGCGTGCGGGAACAACATGCGTGTGCGGGAGCAAACGGCTGCTGCTTGTCGGTGTCGTGTGCATGCGTGCGCTCGGGAACGAGCAGGAGCTCGACTCGGGCACATCGAGGCATGGGGCTGGCAGTGCTGGTTGAAGCGACAACGCGGGCGGGCAGCACAGACGTGGGGCACGAGCTGTGTTGTGGGCGTGCACAAGAATGGATAGGTCGTGCAGAAGGCTCGGGTGTGCGGGATCTCGAGGACGAGCTCATGCTCGCTTCGGGCACGGCGGCTGCAGAGATATGCAAGACGACGAGCGAGGCT